>NC_080072.1:91675595-91975595 GCF_949987535.1 Balaenoptera acutorostrata
AAGCATCTAATTTAGACCGAACATAAAAGATTAGTGACCTTTTGAAGAGGCAGAATGTCTGCCTTTTAATGGGAAGAAGCCAGCTCAGTTGTGGAGTTGTATGGGGGGGCACAAGTGTTGTAATGCTGGGGCGGTAGGAAGCATTTGTATCTGCCCAAATGTCAGTATTCTGCAATTGTCAGGTTTCATCCTCTTATTGGTTTCATCCTCTTATTTGAAATGACAGAAGGAAAGCAGGTGTACTAGCATAATGTTAAAATCAGTACTCGAGTGAAGATGAAAGCTTTGTCATCAGAGCAGACAAGCCACGTGACGCCACTGCTTTAGCGCTGCAGTGAGACAGTGGCAGATCAACGTCCTGCTCCGCCTTGGCACCCCGGCACACTGTGAGCCAGACAACCTTCTGCGTTCATCATCTCCAGGGCAGATTTTTGTTACTGATGTTTGTGAAACATCAGTAACATCATTCTTCCTTACTGGTGAGGTCTCAGCTGGATATTTGATAGGGAAAACCGGATATTTCCTCTGGGAAGTAGATGCTGAGATGGATTTAGTAGTTCAAGAAGTTTACTGGGAGTAACACTTGTGAAAGGAATGGGGTGAGGAAGCAGATTGAGCAGAGAGGGCCTTGGGCCACTGTGCAGATCTGACAGGGAGCTCCAGAGCAGAGACTGCCTGTTCCAGGGGCCACTTTGGGCAGAAGCAGCCAGGCCCTGGTGTTCTCACCTTGTGGTCATTTGTGGAGGACGGCCCAGGAAGAGCGTGGATCCTGAAACAGCAGAGCCTGGGGCTACTGAGCTCCTTGTAACTGAAGGGAGACCTGGGCGGTGCACTCCCATGGCTGTCACACTGTCCCTCTGAACTGTGTCCTAAATTCATTCATGACATAATTGTTCAGTACATGGACTCTGGAGCCAGATAGTGTAGGTTTGAATCCCAGTTCCTACACTCGCTCCTGTGTGACCTTAGGAAAAATTTTAAACCTCTCTGTGTCTCATATTCCTCATCTTTAGAGACAAAATCAGTAATAACCTTATAGAATTATTGTAAAGCACTTACACAATATATTGATATTATTATCTTCTAATATATTATTAATATATTATATTAATATACTGAAATTCTTGACACAGTGTATATTGCATATGAGTGTTTAAGTGTAAAATGCTTGCGCAGTATATTTTTGCTATTATTTATTTATTCACTGAATGTCAGCTATGTGCCAATCCCTACTGACCTACCTTGTGGAGCATTCAGATGACCTTCTCTGAATCAGCTTAGTTGACTGAGTATCATTTACCTTTTATTGAAAGCACGTCTGAAGACTTGGGAGACTCAGCAGTGACAGTTCTTGGATCAAGACTTAGCTCATGTCTTTTGTGCAGCCTTCATTGTTCCTGGTTTTTATTATTTTTTTAAAGATTATTTTATTTTATTTTTCCTTAAGAAATTAGCTTTGGCCCATTGGCTAATTGTAATGTGGCAGCCTTTCAGCTTTAGATGTCAAGCTTCCACTTACTTGTCTGTTGAGATGGAACAAGGAACACGCTTTCCAAACAGTCACAGCAGTGTGAGGAAACAGGACCGCTGGAGGCACTTTCAGCAGCTACGGAGAAGGTACTTCCTTAAAAGAAGTCCCCTAAATGCTCTCAGGGAGATCATTCTGTTTACTCAGCAAACACTAAATGATGCAGTACTTTGAGGTCCCAGTTACTCTAAATGCTTTAAAGTATCAATTAATTTAATCCTTCCCACTACTCCATGATGTAAATTCTCGATTTAAGTACCATCAATACCCCCATTTTATAGCTGTGGCAATTGAAGTTAAATGACTTGCCCAAGATGAAAGTCTAATGAGAAGCAGAGTTGGACTTTGAACCCAGGTAGAATTTGTGTCTTCAGGGTTTGTGCTCTTAACCACCAGATGTCCTGTGCCCTGAGTAAGGGCTCATCTTAAAATGCATTCTTTGCTTCTATCACCTGATTGTGAGGACTCTTGGGAGCATAAATCTCCGAAAAGAAGGTTCTAATTTAGTCTGGGGTTGAGGATCCATCTGTCTTGCTTTTAAGAGGAGCTCTTAAATTGTGTGGTTTTGAGTTTATGTTACCCTGGGGACTTTTAATTTGGAACTTTACAGTGGAGCTCCCTGAACTCTTCATGGCTCCTTGGATTGAGTATACCATTCACCTGGTTAAACACCTACGACAAGTTCCCAGACCTATGTCACATCTGAGGGCAATAAAATGGATCACTAGTTGACAAAGTTGACATGTCTCTAAGAGTGATGGAAGATTTTGGATTTAGAAATATCACTTTGCCTTAGGTTTATTATTACTTTAAATTGTGTGTTCAAAACAACTTTTTTTTTCTGGCTTTAACTCCAATTTTTTGGTGTGTGCATTTGTGTATGACTTTCCTGTGTTTTACCTTTCATACACAGGTGGAATAATCCAGCAAATGACAATATAGCAGAATAACAGCATTAGATTTTCATATCAGGCTGCCATGATTTTTTAGCAGATTTTCAGAAAGCAAAACCCTATTCTAAAAAGAAGAAAAAGAAGGAAGATGTAGAAACCCCTAGAGAGAGAAGACTCATGATCAACTAAATATCACTCAATACTGCTGAACTGGGTGTTAGACAATCTGAATTCCAACTCCAGCTTTTCCATAAATTCAGTATAAAACCTTGGGCAAGAAAACAGTTAATTTCTCTGAGCCTTAGTCACTAGTGACTTCTATGATAATTCCACCCTCAATAATCCATAAATTTTGCAGAAAGAAAGGGTAATGACAGCATTCTGAGGCACGGGGAATAAAGCAGTATTTATTATATTGATTTCTTCCCTACCAACCCCCCACCATTGTAAAGCTGTGCATGTGCTATTGTCTAATCAACACAAGAAAAATCACCCTGGAGTGCCATTTACAGTGGGAAACAAAGTAGATGGTAAATCACTGAATGAATTTTATAGAAACAAACTATTGTAATAGTATTATTTCCAATGACATTCTTAATTCAGTTCTGGAGATAGGTTAGCAGGTGAAGTTGGGGATGTGGTATATTATATTGATCTAAGCAGGTTTACTTGATAATTTTTAATAATAGAGATCTGGTAGCCACAGTGAGAATTGTCTTTTTTTTAAATTTTTATTCATTAGGCTTATCTTTCTTCCCATGTCTTCTCTTTCCAGTGGAAGAAGACTGTTACCAACTACAAACCAAGCTTTCTCTTTCTTATTTTAAAAATAAAGAAAGCCAGAGCAAAAGGAAAAGGAGTGTTATTGTAACTTTTAATTTTACAAACACCATAGCAGAGAACAACTAAAATTTTACTTCCGTGGCATAATATTTAATTAGTTAAATAATTCTTGCAGTCAACCAATATTTCTTGGGCACTTACTATATGCCTAAGCACTACGTCAGGTACTGGGGATACACTGGTGAGTGAAAATACATCTTGCAGTCCATGGGGGAGTCAGACAATAAGAAAATAATTTCATTGGGATATAAAATGTGGTTCATATTATAAAGCAAGAACACAAAGAGCTCTGAGAATGTGTACCTGGTGGGGCCTGTCCTGGTCTGGGGCAAGAGGTCGGGGAAGGTTTTCCTGAGGATTTGACTTCCGAGCTTGAAGATTAAACAAAAGTACAATCTATTCTGCTACTATGACTTATTTCTGTAAATCAAATTGGCTCACACTTGATTGGTAAATTGGAGAAGAGTGTCAGTATAAGGTGAAAGTCATATTCTTTTTGATGTTGTAGATTTTTGCCAGCAAACTAACTGCTACCAAGTAATGCAGTTGAGGGCAAAATCCACTCACAGAGCTGAACACAGCAAAGTGAAGGAGAATTCAGTACTGTGCATGTTGCCCATTCATCCTATTTCTCCCCCAGTTTGGATACACGCCATATGTTAGAAGTATTTATTGTGTGGTTCTTTTGATTTTTCAGCATTTGCCCTTGTCTCTCTATAAATCGGAAATCTCAATCCCTTTCACCATAAAAACTTTACCTTTGGGGGAGATTCCTATATTTATACTAGTATTTCTTTATTAGGAATGTAATGTCTTTTTAATGGGACCACTATTTTCTATTGAAATTATTATTGTTTTTCTGTTGCTCAGATTAGAACATTGCATAAATTTTGAGTTGTTTTTCTCAAGTTTAATTTTCCTTTAAGATTTTTAGAAGGCAGTACAGATATTTTCAAGTAACTTCTAGCAGAAACACATTTATCTGAAAGCAAACTCACAATTAAAAATATGTACAACAACTATAAATTCTAATTTTTAAATGAAACTCTTTTTCAAAGAACTCAATGTAGGTATGTTAAATCTCAGCTTTTTAGTTTAGTCAAAATTTAAGAAATATACAGCTTTTCCTTCACTTTTCTAAATAATTTGGACATAGAGAAGGTATTTGACTTATTCAAGGTGACAAACTCATTTCAGTTGAATACTCCATGATGACATATTGCCTTTGACTTGTGAATTATTTTTACTTATCACTCACACATTCTTTCAGACATATACATAAGGACAAAGTATTTTAAAAACACATTTTATTAAAGTGTACTTTGCGTACAATAGGAGCCATAGATTTTAAGTTTATAGTAGGATGAACTTTGACAATGTCGTCACCACCTCAAAAGGTTCCCTCTTTCCCAGTCAGTCCTCCCCACCCCAGCCCCAAGCAACCAATGAGCTGCCTTTGGTCTCTATACATTAGATCTGTCTTCTCTAGAGTTTCATGTGTCAAGCAGTCAAGCAGTTCCTAAGCAACAGCGTCTATTGCAGGTGCTGGTCTGGCTGACTACCCCTCCAGAGACTTGGTCAGGTCGGCAGCATGAGCCCGGATGATTCAGACAGTTTTCACTCACAGCACAGTATGCAGCAGGAGAACTGTGTTCTCACTGGTTCTCCTTACCCACCCCAGACCCATGGGGCTGATGTGGAGGAGTGTCCAGGTGAATGTTTATGCGTGCAGTGGATCTGTGTCACAGCTGAATAACACTGAGCCCAAGAACCCCTAATATTATAAACAGATGGCCAGTAAACCTGTCCGTGCTCCCCTATGGAAACAGACATCATTCTTATTCTCCTGGTCAGGAAAAAAATCTGCCTATTGACTTAGAGGAGGAATTATCTATATAGCCCTAGAATGTTTCAAGGGAGAAGAGACCCTGAGCAACTTGAGGGTAAATATCAAGCAGTCTGACATATATGTACTTGAAGAAATAATTCCCCCAAATGTCAGATAATCAGAAGGCCCCTAATTGTTCCAGAACTTGTGTGCCCTCTATTTTTTCTGATATATCTACCACACTTATTAAAATGGTCTTTGAACTTGAAGAATTCAGTGTCTCTCTTCCAGTAGATATTTCTCCCATTTGTGATGACAGAGAATGACCTAGAGTCTTAATACGTACAAATAGTAGAACATTTTCTTTTTAACTCTACATGTATGGATTGCAAAACTAAATAAACAGAGCCATTGGATGTTAAACGTAGCATCCAGCTCTCATACACAATTGCAGCTAACCAAGGAGCAGCTGCAATGATATTTTGAAATAAATTTTATTTTATTATGGTACAGAAAATTATTAAAATTAAAAATTAGACAAGTATAGCTAAGAATCAAAAATCTTCCTATGAAGCCTCTACAAATTCAGCCTGAGAGGTCACTGCAAATTCTCCTAGCTCTCTAAAGATAATTAGTTTCTTTTGAATAATGCTTAAAGGAAAATAGCCTTTCAGCTTTGTGAGTGAGCTAATCTTCTGGGAACTTTTTCCCCCAAACAGGAAATTCCTCTGCAACTACATAGTGCAAAACTGCAAAAAGAAAGGGGAAAAAAATCTCAGGTTGATAAACAAATAAGAAATCAAAATCTATTGGTTCATCCAACTACATTATCCCTTATTGTGTCTGGGAAGAGCTACCATGATATAAGTTTTTACCAGCTAGAAATGAGAGGGGAATGTTCCTAACAGAAGTTGAAAATGCACATACTGTTCAGGTGCTCAACAAGCCGAGCACTAGCACATCTTGTCAGACAGTGAAGTGGATCCAAGATGAAGGACGCACCTAGACTAGCGAGGGGACATTTAGAGACAGAAAAGGAGCCTATAATCCTTCATACTCCAGTATCCACTGAATATCAGTAATAAAATTTGTTAGTTAGTACATTCATTCAAAATACATCCTTCATTATTATTTCTAATAATTATTTCTGTTGTTAGTAAACTATTTGTTATATTGCATTACTGGTTATCAATATTATTATTCCTTTTTACTGGTTATTGTTATTATTCCTATTATTATTAGGAAAAGAGTCATCTTCCACTCTCAGAATGATTGCATCCAAACTAGGCACTATCTTTAGGTTGCTGCCAAGGCTTTCTTTTCCTATAGTAAGAACAGTAAGAAATATGCAGCACTGTCACTGTGCCAAGGGCAAAATCAAATTGAAATAGACTCTAAGTGTAGTAAAACACAAAAGACACAATATCTTATCCTTAATAAGAGAGAAAGTAACCCTGGATTGAATGTAGACCATGAAATCATACCCCTAGAACCTAAAAGTGTTAACTAACCAAAGGATCTGGACTATCTGTCCTCTGGAAATAAGACGTGGAGCCCACAAGCATGGTGGCAGGACTGACCATAAGACAAGAAGTGTGCATCACATGAAAAGATGCTCAACATCACTAATTATTAGAGAAATGCAAATCAAAACTACAATGAGGTATCACCTCACTCCTGTTAGAATGGGCATCATCAGAAAATCTACAAACAACAAATGCTGGAGAGGGTGTGGAGAAAAGGGAACCCTCTTGCACTGTTGGTGGGAATGTAAATTGATACAGCCACTATGGAGAACAATATGGAGGTTCCTTAAAAAACTAAAAATAGAATTACCATATGACCCAGCAATCCCACTACTGGGCATATACCCAGAGAAAACCGTAATTCAAAAAGACACGTGCACCCGAATGTTCATTGCAGCACTATTTACAATAGCCAGGTCATGGAAGCAACCTAAATGCCCATCAACAGACGAATGGATAAAGAAGTTGTGGTACATATATACGATGGAATATTATTCAGCCATAAAAAGGAACGAAATTGAGTCATTTGTTGAGAAGTGGATGGATCTAGAGACTGTCATACAGAGTGAAGTAAGTCAGAAAGAGAAAAACAAATATCGTATGTTAATGCATGTATGTGGAACGTAGAAAAATGGTACAGATGAGCCAGTTTGCAGGGCAGAAGTTGAGACACAGATGTAGAGAATGGACATATGGACACCAAGGGGGGAAAACTGCGATGA
Source organism: Balaenoptera acutorostrata (assembly GCF_949987535.1). Classification (NCBI taxonomy): domain Eukaryota; kingdom Metazoa; phylum Chordata; class Mammalia; order Artiodactyla; family Balaenopteridae; genus Balaenoptera; species Balaenoptera acutorostrata. Next base: position 91,682,936 of record NC_080072.1, read on the forward strand.
GGTGGGGATGGTGATGTGCTGAATTGGGCGATTGGGATTGACATGTATACACTGATGTGTATAAAACTGATGCCTAATAAGAACCTGCAGTATAAAAAAACAAACAAAACAACTAATACTAAACTTTCATTGGGTTATTTGTATGGAAATATGTTAATATAAATGTTTCAGACATTACATGAAATTTCTAAAAATCTTATATTTGTATTTGTATGGAAATATGTATGGAAATATGTTAATATAAATGTTTCAGACAGTACATGAAATTTCTAAAAATCTTATATTTGTATTTGTATGGAAATATGTATGGAAATATGTTAATATAAATGTTTCAGACATTACATGAAATTTCTAAAAATCTTATATTTGTATTTGTATGGAAATATGTATGGAAATATGTTAATATAAATGTTTCAGACATTACATGAAATTTCTAAAAATCTTATATTTGTATTTGTATGGAAATATGTATGGAAATATGTTAATATAAATGTTTCAGACATTACATGAAATTTCTAAAAATCTTATATTTGTATTTGTATGGAAATATGTATGGAAATATGTTAATATAAATGTTTCAGACATTACAGGAAACGTCTAAAAATCTTATATGTTCTGGTATAATGTTATAAGTAATAATCCTAGTTATTACTTTAAAATGTATATCTCAGAAATAACTAATTTTCTTGTCAACTGCATTATTATGAACTTTCATCAAATCTTTAACCATGGTCATTTTTAAGTCTTTTGTCATTTACAGACAGTTCTGGGTGTACTCTGATGATTTTGCAAATATGTTCCTATAAAAGAGTTTCATCTTCAAGAAATTCATGGAAAAGACTCTGACAAGTACAGGTTTCTGGTAACTGACTGTACTGCTGAACTGAATGAATAAGCATTTTCAGAACTCTAATGAAAAACTGATGAACTCATAAAAGTGCTAACAAAAGATCAAGATGAAAAAAAAGAAATTAATTACATGGGACTGAGTGAACTGATGAGGATGAGTATAATTTTTGTGACTTTCTGTCTGAATTAAAAAAAAAAAAATCCCACAAGGACTCAGAGGAAAAGAATATACAAATCAATTTTCACTGCAAAGTAAAGGAGCTGTTACAGTGGAGGATTACTGGACTGAATGTCAATGTTATGACATAGTATAAGTGTGTTTCATGTTTGGTAATTGCAATCATTGTTGCTTTTGTTGTGGTCATCCATGTACAATGCTTGGTGTCAGTCTATCTATCTCTTGTAAAAATAAAATACAGTGTGTGTGTGTGGAAAAAAAAAAAAAAAAAAAAAGAAGTGTGCATCAATTTTAATTATATCTAATTGGTCTTCTTCTACATCAGAAATGTGGTGTCTTTGTGGGACCCATGGTAAATAGGTTTTTTCCAGAAAATTTTGCAAATACAGTAATTGAAATGATTAAATTTATTTGTTAGCATAGGAGGGTAAAAACACTATGAAAGAAATGATGTATTCTTTAGATTTTCTTGGTTCAGTCTTGGAAGGTTGTACCATTCTAAGAATTTGTCCATTTCTTCCAGGTGTCCATTTTATTCACATATAGCTTCTTGTAGTAGTCTCTTATGATCCTTTGTGAACCAGCAAGAAATAGAAAATAAGAACAGACCAATCACAAGCACTGAAATTGAAACTGTGATGAAAAAACTCCCAATAAACAAAAGTCCAGGACCAGATGGCTTCACAGGTGAATACTATCAAACATTTAGAGAAGAGTTAACACCTATCCTCAAACTCTTCCAAAAAATTGCAGAGGAAGGAGCACTCCCAAGCTCATTCTATGAGGCCACCATCACCCTGATACTAAAACCAGACAAAGATATCACAAAAAAAGAAAATTATAGACCAATATCACTGATGAACATAGATGCAAAAATCCTCAACAAAATAGTAGCACACCGAATCCAACAACACATTCAAAGGATCATACACCATGATCAAGTGGGGTTTATCCCAGGGATGCAAGGATTCCTCAACATATGCAAATCAATCAATGTGACACACCATATTAACATATTAAAGAATAAAAACCATATGATCATCTCAATAGATGCAGAAAAAGCTTCTGACAAAATTCAACACCGATTTATGATCAAAATTCTCCAGAAAATGGGCATAGAGGGAACCTACCTCAACATAATAAAGGTCATATATGACAAACCCACAGGAAACATTATTCTCAATGGTGAAAAACTGAAAGCATTTCCTCTTAGATCAGGAAGAAGACCAGGATGTCCACTCTTGCCACTATTATTCAACATAGTTTTGGAAGTCCTAGATGTGGCAATTAGAGAAGAAAAAGAAATAAAAGGAATCCAAATTGGAAAAGAAGTAAAACTGTCACTGTTTGCAGATGACATGATACTATACGTAGAAAATCCTAAAGATGCTACCAGAAAACTACTAGAGCTCATCAACGAATTTAGTAAAGTTGCAGGATACAAAATTAATGCACAGAAATCTCTTGCATTCCCATACACTAACAACAAAAGATCAGAAAGAGAAATTAAGGAAACAATCCCATTTACCATTGCATCAAAAAGAATAAAATACCTAGGAATAAACCTACCTAAGGAGGCAAAAGACCTGTACTCTGAAAACTATAAGATACTGATGAGAGAAATCAAAGATGACACAAACAGATGGAGGGATATACCATGTTTTTGGATTGGAAGAATCAATATTGTGAAAATGACTATACTACCCAAAGCAATCTACAGATTCAGTGCAATTCCTATCAAATTATCAATGGCATTTTTCACAGTATTAGAACAAAAAATTTTGCAATTTGTATGGAAACACAAAAGACCAAGAATAGCCAAAGCAATCTTGAGAAAGAAAAACGGAGCTGGAAGAAGCAGACTATACTACATAGCTATAGTAATCAAAACAGTATGGTACTGGTACAAAAACAGAAATATAGATCAATGGAACAGGATAGAAAGTCCAGAGATAAACCCATACACCTATGGTCACCTAATCTATGACAAGGGGGCAAGAATATACAATGGAGAAAAGACAGCCTCTTCAGTAAGTGGTGCTGGGAAAACTGGATAGCTACATGTAAAAGAATGAAATTAGAACACTCCTTAACACCATACACAAAAATAAACTCAAAATGGATTAAAGACCTAAGTGTAAGGCCAGACACTGTAACACTCTTAGAGGAAAACATAGACAAAACACTCTATGACATAAATCACAGCAAGATCCTTTATGACCTACCTCCTAGAGAAATGGAAATAAAAACAAAAATAAACAAATGGGACCTAATGAAACTTAAAAGCTTTTGCACAGCAGAGGAAACCATAAACAAGACTAAAAGACAACCCTCAGAATGGGAGAATATATTTGCAAACCAAGCAACCGACAAGGGATTAATCTCCAAAATATACTAACAGCTCTTGCAGCTCAATATCAAGAAAACGAATAATCCGATCAAAAAATGGACAGAGTATATAAATAGACATTTCTCCAGAGAAGACATACAGATGGTCAAGAAGCACATGAAAAGATGCTTAACATCACTAATTATTAGAGAAATGCAAATCAAAACCATAATGAGGTATCATCTCACACGAGTCAGAATGGCCATCATCAAAAAAATCTACAAACAAGAAATGCTGGAGAGGGTGTGGAGAAAAGGGAACCCTCCTACACTGTTGGTGAGAATGTAAATTGGTACAGCCACTGTAGAGAACAGTATGGAGGTTCCTTAAAAATCTAAAAATAGAACTACCGTATGACCCAGTAATCCCACTCCTAGGCATATACCTGGAGAAAACCATAATTCAAAAAGATATGCACCCCAGTGTTCATTGCAGTACTATTTACAATAACCAGGACATGGAAGCAACCTAAATGTCCATCAGCAGAGGAATGGGTAAAGAAGATGTGGTACATATATACAATGGACTATTACTCAGCCATAAAAAAGAGCAAAATAATGCCATTTGCAGCAACATGGATGCAACTAGAGATTGTCATACTGAGTGAAGTAAGTCAGACAGAAAAAGATAAATATCATATGATATTGCTTATATGTGAAATCTAAAAAAAGGATACAAATGCACTTAGTTACAAAACAGAAATAGAGTCACAGATATAGAAAACAAACTTATGCATACCAGGGGATAAGGGGGTGAGGGGTAAATTGCGAGATTGGGATTGATATATACACACTACTATATATAAAATAGATAACTAATAAGAACCTACTGTATAATACAGGGAACTCTACTCAATACTGTGTAATGGCCTATATGGGAAAAGAATCTAAAAAAAAGGTGGAGATATATCTCTATCTCTATCTCTATATATCTATATCTATATACATATATATATCTATATATATCTGATTCACTTTGCTGTATAGCTGAAACTAACACAACATTGTAAATCAACCATACTCCAATAAAATTTTAAAAATTAAAAAAATAAGATTTTCTTAATAAAAACATTTTGGTTGGAAATTCCACTTCCGGTCATGAGATAGTAACAGGCTCCAGGATTACCTTCCCACCATAAACAACTAGAATGGTGGAATGAAAAAATATTTTCAGATATTGACCAACGTGAAGCACAGCACTGTGGTCTCTCAGAGAAGGGAAAGAAATAGGTGAGCCCTACAATTACCTTAGCTTTTAGCCTGGAGACAATTTCTAGAGGACAGCACAGAGAGGGGGAACCCAAGTGGAGCCCACAAGTATTGTTGAATAGAGGAGAAATATTGGCGTTTGGGGAGACTGGGATGGCAGGAAGTTACAGGGTAGGGCACTGGGCAGGAGGCAGAGGCACAAAGAAAGAGCACCAGAAATCCGCCTAGGGATCTGCTTGAATTGTGGACTGAATACCGTTCTTCACATGCATAGGATGAAACTCCACAAGGCCAGGAAAAATTAACTTCTGGGGAAAGGGTAATTGCCAGGCAGATAATTGCAGGACAAGTTCCAGAGCTCACGTAAGACTAGGAATCTTTCAAGGTCCCAACAGCCAGAGTAAAGAGATGCTGATGACTACACAGGGTCTTCAGTTGAGATCCCAGAAAGTTCACACCTTGTAGTGGGACAAAATTAATCATAGAAAAAAGACTACTCTAGACTTTTATCATTGATGAGTTTAAAAACAAGCCTTGATTAATCTGCATGTAACTTAAATGTATGCTAGAACGAAGTCCAACACTCTTTAAATAAATACAACAAAATCCAGCCCTCAATAATATAAAATTCACTATGTTCATCATCCAAATAAATAACTAGAATAAACATAAGAAGGAGCAGGAAAATGTGATTCACAATGAGGATAGAAGAAGTTAATAGAAATATACCCAGAGATGACAGGGATGATGAAATTAGCAGGGAAGAACACTAAAACAGCTATTATAAACATTTTCAATATGCTTAAGATCTAAACGAAGACATGAACATATGAGGAGAGAAATGGAAGATTTGAAAAAGAACCCAACGGAATGTCTAGAGATGAAAAATAAAATATCTAAAATAAAAATTCCACTGTATAGGATTAGCATCAGATTAGACACTGCAGAAGGAAAGATTAGTGAACTTGGTAATGTAGCAAAAATCCATCCAAAATGAAACAAAGAGAAAAGACAGGCAAGGGTGGGTGTGGGGGTGGGGGTGTGTTTCTCTGAGAATGAACTTAGAATTATATCCCATAAGTTTTCACATATAATGTTCCATTATAATTAAATTCCATGGCAACCGGAAAGGGAGGTAAATTCTCTAAATTTGGCATTTTAAAATATATTAAAATAATTTATCATTTATTGATTATTTATTTTTAATCTACCTAATCTTTTAGGAATGCAATCATTGTGTTAATTTCTTCATGTCTATAGTCATTTATTTTTTAACTTTTAAACTATATATATTAGGGTATGTTATTTGACACATACATTTATGATAAATAATATACATTCTGAATTTTCAGTTCTTAACAAAAGTGACTGTATAATATCTAATATTTTTTTTCCTTGATTTCTACTTTGATGTTTATAGTGTAGCCCATTTTTTTTTTTGTTCTTTGTTTTTTTTCTTAGGTTTTCTGAGTCATTTTGTTTTGAGTATATCTCTTACTGACAGTATAGAGTTGGATTTTGTGTTTTGACCCGATTAAGAAACTTTCCTTTTAATAGATGAGATTTCCTTTACATTTATTTTTATAACATATGTTTATTACTTTTCTTATCTCATTTCATGTTTTCTGCCTTTTCTCTGTTTCATTTATTTTCTATCTTGATATAGTGTCTGTGCTTTTTCTTTTTTCATTTTCTTAAATGTAAGTAAATATATGATTCAGTAATGTTGTGAATTAAGGACAACATTTAATTTCATTAATGATTTCTTTGAAATCTTTAAGTACAAACTTTCTCAGGTTATTAATATGAAATAGTACCTAATGACTGTCATCTATTAAGATGAAGAATTTGTCAGGGGTAATATTTCTTTCCCTTTCTCAGGTTTTTGTTGGTATATTTTGGGAATTTTTCTTAGATAACTACTGAATTGCAAATATTACTCTTTTTAAATTTATTATCTTTTCTTTCAAGAGTTATATTTGTACCTTGCTTTATAACTTTATTTGCCCAGTCATTTAGATTTTTTAAAAACATTTTTATTGGTGTATAATTGCTTTACAATGGTGTGTTAGTTTCTGCTTTAAAACAAAGTGAATCAGTTATACATATACATATATCCCCATATCTCTTCCCTCTTGCATCTCCCTCCCTCCCACCCTCCCTATCCCACCCTTCTAGCTGATCACAAAGCACTGAGCTGATCTTCCTGTGCTATGCTACTGCTTCCCACTAGCTATCTATTTTACATTTGGTAGTGTATATATGTCCATATATAAACTACCACTCTCTCACTTTGTCCCAGCCTACCCTTCCCTCTCCCCGTGTCCTCAAGCCATTCTCTAGTAGGTCTCCATTTTTATTCCCATCTTGCCCCCTAGGTTTTCATGACCTTTTTTTTTTTTTAGATTCCATATATATGCGTTAGCATACGGTATTTGTTTTTCTCTTTCTGACTTACTTCACTCTGTATGACAGACTCTAGGTCCATCCACCTCACTACAAATAACTTAATTTCATTTCTTTTTATGGCTGAGTAATATTCCATTGTATATATGTGCCACATCTTCTTTATCCATTCATCTGTCGATGGATGTTTAGGTTGCTTCCATGTCCTAGCTATTGTAAATAGAGCTGCAATGAACATTGTGGTACATGACTCTTTTTGAATTATGGTTTACTCAGAGTATGTGCCCAGCAGTGGGATTCCTGGGTCGTATGGTAGTTCTATTTTTAGTTTTTTAAGGAACCTCCATACTGTTCTCCATAGTGGCTGTATCAATTTACATTCCCACCAAGAATGTATGAGGCTACCCTTTTCTCCACACCCTCTCCAGCATTTATTGTTTGTAGATTTTTTGATGATGGCCATTCTGACAGGTGTGAGATGATATCGCATTGTAATTTTGATTTGCATTTCTCTAATGATTAATGATGTTGAGCATTCTTTCATGTGTTTGTTGCCAATCTGTATATCTTCTTTGGAGAAATGTCTATTTAGGTCTTCTGCCCATTTTTGGATTGGGTTGTTTGTTTTTTTGATATTGAGCTGCATGAGCTGCTTGTAAATTTTGGAGATTAACACTTTGTCAGTTGCTTCATTTGCAAATATATTCTCCCATTCTGAGGGTTGTCCTTTAGTCTTGTTTATGGTTTCCTTTGCTGTGCAAAAGCTTTTAAGTTTCATTAGGTCCCATTTGTTTATTTGTGTTTTTATTTCCATTTCTCTAGGAGCTGGGTCCAAAAGGATCTTGCTGTGATTTATGTCATAGAGTGTTTTGCCTATGTTTTCCTCTAAGAGTTTGATAGTGTCTGGCCTTACATTTAGGTCTTTAATCCATTTTGAGTTTATTTTTCTGTATGGTGTTAGGGAGTGTTCTAACTTCATTCTTTTACATGTAGCTGTCCAGTTTTCCCAGCACCACTTATTGAAGAGGCTGTCTTTTCTCCATTGTATAATCTTGCCTCCTTTATCAAAGATAAGGTGACCATATGTGTGTGGGTTTATCTCTGGGCTTTCTATCCTGTTCCATTGATCTACATTTCTGGTTTTGTGCCAATACCATACTGTCTTGAGTACTGTAGCTTTGTAGTATAGTCTGAAGTCTGGGAGCCTGATTTCTCCAGCTGGGTATTTCTTTCTCAAGATTGCTTTGGCTATTCGGGGTCTTTTGTGTTTTCATATAAATTGTGAAATATTTTGTTCTACTTCAGTGAAAAATGCCATTGGTAGTTTGTTAGGGATTGCATTGAATCTGTATATTGCTTTGGGTAGTAGAGTCATTTTCACAATGTTGATTCTTCCAATCCAAGAGCATGGTATATCTCTCCATCTGTTTGTATCATCTTTAATTTCTTTCATCAGTGTCTTATAGTTTTCTGCATACAGGTCTTTTGTCTCCTTAGGTAGGTTTATTCCTTGGCATTTTATTCTTTTTGTTGTAGTGGTAGATGGGAATGTTTCCTTAATTTCTCTTTCAGATTTTTGAACATTCATGTATAGGAATGAAAGAGATTCTGTGCATTAATTTTGTATCCTGCTACTTTACCAAATTCATTGATTAGCCCTAGTAGTTTTCTGGTAGCATCTTTAGGATTCTCGATGTATAGTATCATGTCATCTGCAAACAGTGACAACTTTACTTCTTCTTTTCCAATTTGGATTCCTTTTATTTCTTTTTCTTCTCTGATTGCTGTGGCTAAAACTTCCAAAACTATATTGAGTAATAGTGGTAAGAGTGGACAACCTTGTCTTGTTCCTGATCTTAGAGGAAATGGTTTCAGTTTTTCACCATTGAGAACGATGTTGGCTGTGGGTTTGTCATATATGGCCTTAATTATGTTTAGGTACATTCCCTCTATGCCTACGTTCTGGAGGGTTTTTATCATAAGTGGGTGTTGAATTTTGTTGAAAGCTTTCTCTGCATCTATTGAGATGATCATATGGTTTTTCTCCTTCAGTTTGTTCATACAGTGTATCACATTGATTGATTTGCGTATATTGAAGAATCCTTGCATTCCTGTTATAAACCCCACTTCATAATAGTGTATGATCCTTTTAATGTGCTGTTGGATTCTGTTTGCTAGTATTTTGTTGAGGATTTCTGCATCTATGTTCATCAGTGATATTGGTCTGTAGTTTTATTGTTTTCTGACATCTTTGTCTGATTTTGGTATCAGGGTGATAGTGGTCTCGTAGAATGAGTTTGGGAGTGTTTCTCCCTCTGTTATATTTTGGAAGAGTTTAAGAAGTATAGGTGTTTGCTCTTCTCTAAATGTTTGATAGAATTCTCCTGTGAAGCCATCTGGTCCTGGGCTTTTCTTTGTGGGAAGATTTTTAATCACAATTTCTATTTCAGTGTTTGTGATTGGTCTGTTTATATTTTCTATTTCTTCCTGGTTCAGTCTTGGAAGGTTGTGCCTTTCTAAGAATTTGTCCATTTCTTCCAGGGTGTCCATTTTATTGGCATATAGTTGATTGTAGTAATCTCTTATGGTTCTTTGTATTTCTGCAGTGTCAGTTATTACTTCTCCTTTTTCATTTCTAATTCTATTGATTTGAGTCTTCTCCCTTTTTTTCTTGATGAGCCTGGCTAATAGTTTATCAATTTTGTTTATCTTCTCAAAGAGTCAGCTTTTAGTTGTATTGATCTTAGCTATTGTTTCCTTCATTGTTTTTTCATTTATTTCTGGTCTGAACTTTATGATTTCTTTCCTTCCGCTAACTTTGGGGTTTTTTTGTTCTTCTTTCTCTAATTGCTTTAGATGTAAGGTTAGGTTGTTTATTTGAGATGTTTCTTGTTTCTTTTTTTTTTTTAAGTTAATAGACTTTTTTTTTTTTTAAATTTTATAGCTACTTTATTTATTTATTTCTTTATTTTTGGCTGTGTTGGGTCTTTGGTTCGTGCGAGGGCTTTCTCTAGTTACGGCAAGTGGGGGCCACTCTTCATCGCGGTGCAGGGACCGCTCTTCATCGCGGTGCGCGGGCCTCTCACTATCGCGGCCCCTCCCGTTGCGGGGCACAGGCTCCAGACGCGCAGGCTCAGTAGTTGTGGCTCACGGGCCCAGCTGCTCCGTGGCATGTGGGATCTTCCCAGACCAGGGCTCGAACCCATGTCCCCTGCATTAGCAGGCAGATTCTCAACCACTGCGCCACCAGGGAAGCCTAAGTTAATAGACTTTTACTTTTTATTTTCTTTTTTTTTAAAGTATTTGTTTATTTATTCATTTATGGCTGTGTTGGGTCTTTGTTTCTGCACGAGGGCTCTCTCCAGCTGCAGCAAGCGGGGACCACTCTTCATTGCGGTGTGCAGGCCTCTCACTATCGCCGCCTCTCTTGTTGCGGAGCACAGGTTCCAGACGCACAGGCTCAGTAATTGTGGCTCACGGGCCCAGCTGCTCCACGGCACGTGGGATCCTCCCAGACCAGGGCTCGAACCCATGTCCCCTGCACCGGCAGGCAGACTCCCAACCACTGCGCCACCAGGGAAGCCCTGTTTCTTGTTTCTTAAAGTAGGCTTGTATTGCTATAAACTTCCCTCTTAGAACTGCATTTGCTGCATCCCATAGGTTTTGGGTCATCATGTTTTCATTGTCATTTGTTTCTAGGTATTTTTTGATTTCCTCCTTGATTTCTTCAGTGATCTCTTGGTTATTCAGCAGTGTATTGTTTAGCCTCCATGTGTTTGTATTTTTTGCAGAGTTTTTCCTGTAATTGATATGTAGTCTCATAGCGTCATGGTCAGAAAAGACACTTGATACGATTTCAGTTTTCTTAAACTTATCAAGGCTTGATTTGTAACCCAAGATATGATCTATCCTGGAGAATGTTCCATGAGTACTTGAGAAGAAAGTGTATTCTGTTGTTTTTGGATGGAATGGCCTATAAATATCAATTAAGTCCATCTTGTTTAATGTATCATTTAAAGCTTGTGTTTCCGTATTTATTTTCATTTTGGATGATCTGTCCATTGGTGAAAGTGGGGTGTTAAAGTCCCCTACTATGATTGTGTTACTGTCGATTTCCCCTTTTATGGCTGTTAGTGTTTGTCTTGTGTTTTGAGGTGCTCCTATGTTGGGTGCATAAATATTTACAATTGTTCTATATTCTTCTTGGATCGATCCCTTGATCATTATGTAGTGTTCTTCTTTATCTCTTGTAATAGTCTTTGTTTTAAAGTCTATTTTGTGTGATATGAGAATTGCTACTCCAGCTTTCTTCTGATTTCCATCTGCATGGAATATCTTTTTCCATCACCTCACTTTCAGTCTGTATGTGTCCCTAGGTCTGAAGTGGGTCTCTTGTAGATAACATTTATACGGGTCTAATTTTTGTATCCATTCAGCCAGTGTATGTCTTTTGGTTGGAACACTTAATCCATTTATATTTAAGGTAATTATCGATATGTATGTTCCGATAACCATTTTCTTAATTGTTTTGGGTTTGTTATTGTAGGTCTTTTTCTTCTCTTGTTTTTCCTGCCTAGAGTAGTTCCTCTAGCATTTGTTGTAAAGCTGGTTTGGTGGTGCTGAATTCTCTTAGCTTTTGCTTGTCTGTAAAGCTTTTAATTTCTCTGTCAAATCTGAATGAGGTCCTTGCTGGGTAGAGTAATCTTGGTTGCAGGTTTTTCCCTTTCATCACTTTAAATATGTCCTGCTACTCCCTTCTGGCTTGTAGAGTTTCTGCTGAAAGATCAGCTGTTAACCTTAAGTGAATTCCCTTGTATGTTATTTGTTGTTTTTCCCTTGTTGCTTTTAATATTTTTTCTTTGTATTTAATTTTTTATAGTTTGATTAATATGTGTCTTGGCGTGTTTCTCCTTGGATTTACCCTGTATGGGACTCTCTGTGCTTCCTGGACTTGATTAAGTACTTCCTTTCCCACATTAGGGAACTTTTCAACTATAATCTCTTGAAATATTTTCTCAGTCCCTTTCTTTTTCTCTTCTTCTTCTGGGACCCCTATTATTCTAATGTTGGTGTGTTTAATGTGGTCCCAGAGGTCTCTGAGACTGTCCTCAATACTTTTCATTCTTTTTTCTTTATTCTGCTCTGCAGTAGTTATTTCCACCATTTTATCTTCCAGGTCACTTGTCCATTCTTCTGCCTCAGTTATTCTGCTATTGAACCCTTCTAGAGAATTTTAAATTTCATTTATTGTGGTGTTCATGATTGTTTGCTCTTTAGTTCTTCTAGGTCCTTGTTAAACATTTCTTTTATTTTCTCCATTCTATTTCCAAGATTTTGGATCATCTTTACTATCATTATTCTGAATTCTTTTTCAGGTAGACTGTCTATTTCCTCTTCATTTGTTAGGTCTGGTGGGTTTTTACCTTCCTCCTTCATCAGCTGTGTGTTTATTTGTCTACTCATTTTGCTTAACTTGCTGTGCTTGGGGTCTTCTTTCGTCAGGCTGCAAGTTCGTAGTTCCCGTTGCTTTTGGTGTCTGCCCCCAGTGGCTAAAGTTGTTTCAGTGGGTTGTGTAGGCTTCTTGGTGTAGGGGACTGGTGTCTGTGTTCTGGTGGATGAGGTTGGATCCTGTCTTTCTGGTGGGCAGGTGCACGTCTGGTGGTGTGTTTTGGGGTGTCTGTGACCTTATTATGAGTTTAGACAGCCTCTCTGCTAATGGGTGGGGTTGTGTTCCTGTCTTGCTAGTGGTTTGGCATAGGGTGTCCAGCACTGTAGCTTGCTTTTCGTTGAGTGGAGCTGGGTCTTGACGTTGAGATGGAGATATCTGGGATTTTTCACCGTTGGATATTACGTGGGGCTGGGAGGTCTCTTGTGGACCAGTGTCTTGAACTTGGCTCTCCCACCTCAGAGGCACAGCCCTGATGCCTGGCTGGAGCAGCAACAGGCTGTCATCTATACGTCTCAGAATAAAAGGGAGAAAAAAAGAAAGAAGCAGATAAAATAAAATAAAATAAAATAAAAACGTTATTAAAATAAAAAACAAAAAATAATTATTAAAAAATTTTTTAAGTAATTAAAAATAAGAAAGAAAGAAGAGAACAACCAAACCAAAAATCAAATCCACCAATGATAACAAGCACTAAAAACTATACTAAAAAAAAAAAAAAAAAAAAAAGGACATATAGAACCCTAAGACAAATGGTAAAAGCAAAGCTATACAGACAAAATCACACGCAGAAGCATCCACATACACACTCACAAAAAGAGAAAAATGGAAAAAATATATATATATCGTTGCTCCCAACGTCCACCTCCTCAATTTGGGATGATTTGTTGTCTATTCAGGTATTCCACAGATGCAGGGTACATCAGGTTGACTGTGGAGATTTAATCTGCTGCTCCTGGGGCTGCTGGGAAATATTTCCCTTTCTCTTCTTTGTTCACACAGCTCCTGGGGTTCAACTTTGTATTTGGACCCACCTCTGCATGTAAGTCGCCTGAGGGCGTCTGTTCTTTGCTCAGACAGGACGGGGTTAAAGGAGCAGCTGATTCGGGGGCTCTGGCTCACTCAGGCCGGGGGGAGAGAGGGTTACAGATGCAGGGCGAGCCTGCCGCGGCAGCGGCCTGCGTGACATTGCACCAGCCTGCAGCGTGTCGTGTGTTCTCCTGGGGAAGTTGTCCCTGGATCACGGGACCCTGGCAGTGGTGGGCTGCTCAGGCTCCCGGGAGGGGAGGTGTGGATAGTGACCTGTGCTTGCACACAGGCTTCTTGGTGGCTGCAGTAGCAGCCTTAGCATCTCATGCCCATCTCTGGGGTCCGTGCTGATAGACGTGGCTCGCACCCGTCTCTGGAGCTCCTTTAAGCTGTGCTTTTAATCCCCTCTCCTCGCGCACCCTGAAACAAAGGCAAGAAAAAGTCTCTTGCCTCTTTGGCAGCTCCAGACCTTTTCCCAGACTCCCTCCTGGCTAGCTGTGGTGCACTAGCCCCCTTCAGGCTGTGTTCACGCGGCCAACCCCAGTCCTCTCCCTGGGGTCCGACTTCTGAAGCCTGAGGCTCAGCTCCCAGCCCCCGCCCCCCCCAGCAGGTGAGCAGACAAGCATCTCAGGCTGGTGAGTGCTGGTCGGCACCTGTGCTCTGTGCAGGAATCTCTTCTCTTTGCCCTCCGCACCCCTGTGGCTGCATTCTCCTCCGTGGCCTCGGAGCTCCCCCCTCCGCCCCCCGCAGTCTCCTCCCGCAAAGGGCCTTCCTAGTGTGTGGAAACCTTTCCTTCTTCACGGCTCTCTCCCACTGGTGCAGGTCCCATCCCTATTCTTTGTCTCTGTTTTTTCTTTTTTCTTTTGTCCTACCCAGGTACGTGGGGAGTTTCTTGCCTTTTGGGAAGTCTGAGGTCTTCTGCCAGCGTTCAGTACGTGTTCTGTAGGAGTTGTTCCACATGTAGATGTATTTTTGATGTATTTGTGGGGAGGAAGGTGATCTCCACGTCTTACTCTTCCGCCATCTTGAAGCTCCTCCTCCTGGTTGTGTTTTAATTCATGTATCTGGGCCTTTCATATCAGTGCATCTCCATCTGTTACTTTTTTATTTGCATCTCCTCTTGGCCACCAGTACATAATCTCAAGTCATTTTTCTGAGTAGAGTATATGGGTTGTACACCTTCTGAAGATTTGCATATTTGATTTTCCTGTTATCTCTATATGAAAGGACACTTTACTGAGTTATAGAACTCAGTATTATGTTCTATACCGTGTTATGTTCATTACTGACTCAGTGTTATAGCTATTTCCCTTAAAAATTAATGATTCCCTTTTCTTTTGGCATTTAATATTGCAAAGAAGCTGTCTGACTCCAGTCTGTTTTTTAAAATAATTTTTCCTCATAGATAACCTGGAGGACTGGGTGTTGTTAGATAATGTTATCAATTCAGTCATTGAGTAGCCTGAATAGGGTAGGGAGGGAACGGGAGTCACATGTGGGTCAGGAAGGGGGGAAATCTATACGTTTGTCTCAGAAGTTGTGTTTCCACTCTTTGCTGAAATTATTGTACCAGAGGCCAGATATTTTACATTTGGCATTTTGTTTAGCCTGACCACTAACTCCAAGTACACAAGATGGGTATAGCTTTCTCTAGGATCTTCCCCAGATATTTTACCCTCCAGACTGGGAGAGTGACTTGTCATTGTGGAGGGTTGTCCCTCTACAATGTTCCCAATTATTTCTACTGTAATTTGGGGATGCGTTTTAATGTATCTGGAGGAAATGGCCAGGAAGGTAAAATTTTGGGTGAGAGAAAGCTTGGAGCGAGTTTCATGGGCCTCCCTGCTCCATATATGCTGCAGTTAGGGCCAGTACAAAAGTGCCTCCACAAGGAGTGGCCTCCATCTTTCTCAAGGTCCTTCCTGCTCTGTCAGAGTGGGATTGAGGGTCCTGCCTCCTTCCGCTTTTCAGGAAGTGTTTTTCCAGGTCAAAATGCATCCACTCGGCTATCGAGAACCCAGGCAGCAGCATCTGAGTTGCTGAACAGTTTTCTGCTGTACCCAGCGCTTGCTTTTTCCACCTGCCCCAGCCTCTGAATCCACGGATCCATCCATTGCCACACTCACCTCTTGCCCTCATCCCTCATTATTAGGGAGTGCTGGTGAAACTTGCCAAGATTTGCTTTACTCTCTTCCTGTAACCCTGTACTTCCAGGGAAAGCTGAATTGGTTTTTAGTGAGATCTTCTGATCCTGTTTATCCTTTACCTTATAGGTGAGATAATCTTCCTTGTTTGTTGACAACAGGCCTTCCTTTCAGTACTGAGGAATTGTTTCCTATATTTTACTTTTATGATTTTGTCTGTGTCTGGGAAGAGATTTGAAACTAGTTGTTCCACTGTTACCTTCCCTAGAATTTAAAAGATTAAGAAGAATTTTTACATAAATTGCAGTTCATCTCCTTCTTAAGAATAAGAAAGATTTCTTTGCAAATTCTTCTCAGCATGTGGCTTAGCGCATTCATTTTCAATTGATTTATATTAGCTTTCTTTAGACTTGCCCCCCCTCCCCCAATTTGGGAGTACTTGGTTTTTTTTTTTTTTTTTTTGAATAGTATTTTATTGGTAAGTATATGATTTCAGTGACAATAATAAATTCACTTGAACAGGAGACAATAAGCAAGTCAAAGAATAAATGCTTGCTAATCATTGTGAGATCTGTGGCCATTTAAGGCCTTCAGGTAGAAATCCAAATCACTCAGAGGCCAAATCTTAAAGAAGACACATCCTCTTATTAGCCCACATGGAATAGGTCCAAAGTATCTGCAATCTGTAGAATTGTGTAGATTACCACCTTCTAACCAAACATGATCCATTGGCACATAATTGTAGCTTTTAAAGAAACCTGATGGACTATTGCTGAGGATTTTGTCTCCTTTCAAACCAATTACTCTTTTACAAATATTTGATTTTGGATCACTTGGGCTTTTTGCAATCACAGTGTCACCTTTCTGGATGTCATAAAAATGTCAAGATTCTCTGCAAATTGGCAAATATTTTAACATCTGAATTTTTAATTGTAGGCTCCATTGATAGTCCAGAATACATGACAGCACCACCGACATGTTCAAAAACACAATGAGCTACACAGTTATACTGAACAGTATAGCCAACAAGTTGAAGGGTTTTTCCCAGAAGACCATGAAGCAGAGACTTCATGCAGACTCTGCCACCATTGGCCATAACTCTATTCTGCAATACATTCAATTTTTCAAGTAGTTGCAGGGCTTCTAAAAATAAGCATCTAAAGCATGTCTCAAAACATATATGGGTGATGTGTAGTTTCAGGATTTCTCTGGCCCCAAAGAAGCCCAGGATGCTCTCATCCAGGACTCAGGTGGTCCTTTCTCAGGAGGCTGGTCCTCCACAATGCTCTAACCATGATAGCTCTGAAGAGGTTAGTTGTGTACCTGAGGGAAAGGAGAGAGATTGCAGTGAGTAGGCATGTTTGCAACCACGCTTCTCCCTGGGCCACTTGTTGGGGCTGATGGATGGCAGAGCCATCAATAACGTGCTTGACCTCACTCCCCTCCATACCCTCAGGGTTCCAGGCCACACCTCCTACTCACTTACAGACACAATTTGTTTTGTAGATTATCTCTGGCAAAATTTTATCTCCCTGGCTTCCCTGTGCCCTTGAGATTGCCATTGGGTATGTTCCCCCATCCATCAGGTAATGAATATCCAAAAAGGGAAACAAATCTGAAATACAATTGGGAAGATATATCTACTGCAAATTATAATATAATACAAAAACAAATATAAAAGATTTTTGGATTATCTTTGCTGCTGTACATCATTGTTAGCGTAGATGATGTGCTGGCTCTAACAGTGTTGACTTGTGCATTATTCTATAATTCTTCGCACTTATTTCTGAAGTAAATTCCTTACTGAAAGATTTCATGTACCGCCAGTAACATTTCAGCTGCTTTCAACACGGCACCTTAGCTGTCTTTCTGAGTGTTATCTTTTAACCATTCCTACCAAATAAAATTTAGATTTTGAATGTTATTATATTTACATCATTTTAAAGCTTTTTTTCTATAAAATGTATGCATTCTAACTTATTTTGTAAGGAATTAGGAGTGGGGTCCTAGTTTAGAACATTTCTATTTCTTTCTGACATTTAATAAGCTGTTACAGAAAACTGATGAGGGTAGCTTACTGTCTTCAAGTTACATCAGTTATTTAGTGAATTGAATGAGAATCCATTAAGCTTAATTTTAGAATGTTCCTTCTTATAAATGTATCAAGTACGTCATAGAGACTTAGCAGCCCCACTAATGTGGGAAGTCAGATATCACTCCCTTTGCGGGGTCAGGTTTAATTGAATCTTCGAGAGGGAAGTAGGGGACCACTAAAGAAAACTCCAAGTGATTCATGTAGCAGTATTTATAAACCTCTGAGTCAGTAATGATTCAGCACTGAAGCACAGTTCTGAGGACGCTGCTTGGTTAAAGAGACAGTGGTGTGAAATTAAAGCTGAGACCACTTGTAGTTTTTATTTGTGGATATGTGGCATTACGAGCAGACAAAACATTTGGCCCAAGACCCTTTTCACTCCAGGTTCATCTGTGTAATTCTTTACAAACTTGAGAAGCAAATTTAAACTCTTCCTCCCAGTTGCTTTTTGAAAAATAATACAAACAGAAAAAAAGGTATCTTGTGTAAGTTTATTTGAAAGTAAAATTTGGGCCTAATTATATTAAAAACTACTACTAGCATTTCTTGGATACTTTATACCAACTGTATTACAACTATGCTGTTTGTCTTATAATACCCGTTTTACAAATGATGAAACTGAGGCTTAGAGATGTTAAAAGCTTGCTGAAAGTAGTATAGCTAATAAAAAATTTTCAGTCAAGATTCAAACTCAGATACTTGCTGTCAGACAGACCAAGGTTCCCTATACCATGCTGTCTCCTGTGCAGGAAAGAAGTGAAGCACCATGCCAAATGAGCCAAACTGCCAAATTCAACCTGGGTTAAAAGTAAACTTCCTAAAATTTTAATCAGTGAATAATGGAGAGAACATCAGAAATCATTTTGAAATTTTGGAAGGTAAGAGCGTGATGTAAATGAAGACAACACTTCTCTGTCTTTGGTTTGATATCGGTACAATTATGACCTTCAATTGTCATTCTTTTTTTTTTGAATTTTAAAGACAGATTCAGGGCAACTTTGTCATATTTGTGATGACTGCTATGTGTGTATCAGAGAATTTTTCTTTTAGAATGAAATTGGATTATGATGAGTTTCCCCAGTAGAATATGTGGGGGACCAAGCTTATGACATCAGTTGGCAATGTGGGGACAGATCCATCAGGCTCAGCAATACTTGGCAATGCAGTGTGTTCTTCCAGCCTCCCAGGACTGGATTCTGTTTTATGTAGCCCCCATCCCTCCAGACGAAATCTGATTCATTGAATGACTGGACCATTTCCATTGCTGGTCAAGATGTATTTGCAGAGTGAGAGGTGATGGCAGAAATGTATACTTTCAGCATGGATAGTTCTGAGTAGTATGGGGGTGGGGAGGTTTCCCTGGTGGTCCTGTGGTTAAGACTCTGGTGCTTCCACTGCAAAGGGCACGGGGTCGATCCCTGTTTGGGGAACTAAGATCCTGCATGCCCTGCAGCGTGGCCACACACACACACAAAGTACAGAGAGGAAGCCATAGAGAACAGAGGTCCCCACACATTTGAATTCTAAGAGTTATACATCTTATATTCATCATACATTAAATTATTTGGGGGGGGTCTATTGGGTTGTCAATGTTTTATTTTTCAAGTAAGAATATTGAAAAAAACTCTGCCATCTGCTATCATTTCATAACAGAAAGGCTACTTTAAGCTATAAAGAGGAAGGACATAGTATCAGGATAAAGAAAAAGTGTCTAAATGGAATAGATTTAGCTTCACTAAAAACTCACTTTATTGTATTAATCTTTTTTTAAAATTAATTAATTTATTTATTTTTGGCTGCGTTGGGTCTTCATTGCTGTGCATGGGCTTTCTCTAGTTGCAGCGAGTGGGGGCTACTCTTCGTTGCAGGGCAGGGGATTCTCATTGCGGTGGCTTCTCTTGTTGTGGAGCACGGGCTCTAGGCACGTGGGCTTCAGTAGTTGTGGCACATGGGCTTAGCTGCTCTGCGGCACGCGGGATCTTCCTGGACCAGGGATCGAACCTGTGTCCTCTGCATTGACAGGCGGATTCTTAACCACTGTGCCACCAGGGAAGTCCCTGTATTAATCTTAATATAATAATTTTTCCTCAGCCTGATAGAAATTAAGTCATGGGTCAGAACTGCCTATGGACCATTGCCAGACAACCCCAAAATGTGGAGCATTTGGAAGCCACACGAGTCCTAGAACTCTGGCTCACTCACTAGACCTCAGGGAAATCTTGGGGAAAAAAGTGCCCTAAATAAAGAAGCCCAGAACAGGGTCTTATACATACTGTGTGCTCAAAACTCTTTTGTTGTTGAAACTGAAGAGGGATGAATGTTTGCCAAGTGCCAGGATTGAATCTAGGGAGTGGCTAGCAGAGGACAGAGAGGACTCCGGTCTCCCTTCAGGACACCCACCCCTTTTACCCCACTGGGGTGACGCATTAGGGGTGAGGATGCAGTGTGAGGCCCAGGGTGGAAGGATGGCCTGAGGCCGTGCTGCACGAGTAGGGATGGAACATATCCTCAGGGGGGCCCCAGGGGCCCTCCATTCTGCTCTCTGCCTGGTGGGCCCTGTGGTGCTTCTTGCTGGGTTCACTTTGGCCTAAGGGAGAGTCTGCAATGTGGTAAGGGGATCACCAGCTTTCAAAACAAGACCCTGTTGGAATCTTTATAAGTAAGCTTAATACCTACAGGCACCCTTCTTCTAAGATTAACTGCACCTGAGGGGATCTACCAAAGCATAAACATGGCCACCTACACTAAACACAGGAAGAAAAATATAAAAGTGATATAATAAAAGTAATTATTAAAATAACCTACTATAAAGTTAAGGTTTATGTATCATTTTCAAAGAAGATTTCTAATGGTGTTTGCTTCATATATTTAGCTTTTTAGATATTTGGTACCCACAGATTTGTGACTGTTACATCCTTTTAATAAATGGTAACTTTATGTTTTGTAACCTTCCTCTTGCCCTGATGAATGCTTTTAATCTAAATGCTGCTTTGCTAATTATAATTGTATGCTGTTTTTCCTCCTTTCCTTTTCTAAAAAAAAATGTATTTTCCTGATATCTGTTTGCCTACTTCTTTCTTTCCAACATTAAAAAAAAAACTTTTGTTTTCAGTGTGTTTTGAAAATAGACACATCTACTTTTTTTTTAAAATCCAATCTGACAGTCTTTGTCTTTGAAAGGTGAATCCAATCCCTTCACATTTAACTGAAAACAGATATTTTTTATTTTATTTCTTTCATTTTACCTCATGCATATTATTTATATTATGTTGTTTTTCCTACCCACCCCCCCCGCCTTAGTTTTGGTGGGTTGATCAAACTACTATTAATTGTCTAGCTTTTCCTTATTAAATTTAGAGGTTCTATCACATTTCCCCACTCTTCCAGGTATTACTCTCCCATTTTGTTTATTTCTATTGAACCACTTCTTTCTCTGCTATCAATATGAAAATAAGGTACCGATCATATCTCTCCATGGAAGTGTTTTATTTTCTCGCTGTCCTCTTTCACTTTTATAATGTTTTCATTTCCCTACTTGTTTCTCAGGTGAAACCTTAAGAAAACTTCCACTTCCCTTGTCTACTTGCTCCTTCCTCCCTTCCCAAGGATTTATGAGATCATTTAATACTTTTAGACTTTTTTAGGTTTTCCCCTGTAGGTTGTTTCTTCTCTTTATATGATCATTGTTTAGCACTTATATTACAAATTCCCAGGCATTCTATCATTTTCAATTTAGGTTTAAGTGGTGAATTAAGTATATCTAAGTGGAAAACTGTACACACACACACATATGCAGAGAGGCAGAGACTCATGTTCATGCTATTTCCTCACCTCCTTGTGCCCTACTGGGGACTCTGTTTTGATTATCTTGTTGTCTTGGCGTGCTTCCTGAAGCATTACCTTAGATGGAATATGTGGGTGATGTAAGTCCTGGATTCCCGCATATTTGCCCACTCCCTCTCTCACCCTGACAGCTGGCTTCCTCAGGGGGGATAGGATTTGGGGTCGGCATCCTCCTGCCTCAGTGCTCTATGGGGGTAATTCTTCTGTCTAGTGCCTCAGTCCTATTTGTGTTGGCCCTTTCCTTTGTATATAACACAGTTTTTATGTGTGACAGCTTATGCATTTTCTTTATGCTTGAATTTAGGAATTCTGCCTGGATATGCCCAATTGGGTTTAAAATTTTTTTTTTTCCTCATCAATTATGCCTGGAACTCAATGAGCACTTTAAATTTGTAGACTTGAGTCTTTCTTCAAAAAAGGGAAAATTTCTTCTGTTATTTCCTTAATTAATGCATTCCTACATCTGTTCCCTTTCCCTCCCTTGGAAATTTCATTCTTCACATGTTGGGTCTATGCATCTGTCCTCCAAGCCCTTTTAAAAAATTTCTCTTATGATTTCTATCTCTTTGAGTTTTTACTTTCTGTGTTGAGATAGGTTTTGCTTGATCATACGGGTCCAAATTCAATCCCCAACAGAAAATAGAAGCTCCTTCTATTCCATCTGTGGACTTTGTAAAGTTAAAAAAGAAAACAAAACAAGAAAAAACTCTTTGAATTCCAGAGTCTGTTTTTTTTTTCTCTTCATATATTAGAAGTGAATTTCTTTGAGCACCATTGTTATTATCATTTTTTAAATCTCATTCAAAAATTAAAGCTATCATCTTTCCTCTCCAGCAGTTCCGGTATATAAGGAGCTGCCAGTTTTAGGCATTCTGCTTGTTTTCCTCTCTCTGGTTGCTGGGTGCTGTAGGTGCTATTGTTATTTTCTTTTTCCTATGCATGTCTCCATTCACCCCTGGGATATTAGCTGGGCAGTTAAGGAGGCTCTTGAATGATGGCAAGGCCAGGTAGAGGCAGTAATCTGTGCTCCATCGAACTGGTGACGGCAAGCAGTCAGCCCTTGCTCATGGAAAGTTCCGTGTGTATGTTGCTGCTCAGGAGGTTCCCCTGGACAACTCTCCTCTAAGCAGTGACTCGGGGATTCAGGTACCTTCTATCTAGTGGATCTTTAATCACTTGGGACCTTTTCAGCATCTTCTGTGGGATCTAGTAAATACAGTAAATTCTGTACATTTTAGAAAGTGATGAGTACTATTAAAATAGAGCAGGATAGGGGCTTCCCTGGTGGCGCAGTGGTTGAGAATCTGCCTGCCAATGCAGGGGACACGGGTTCGAGCCCTGGTCTGGGAAGATCCCACATGCCGCGGAGCAACAAGGCCCGTGAGCCACAATTACTGAGCCTGCGCGTCTGGAGCCTGTGCTCCGCAACAAGAGAGGCCACAATAGTGAGAGGCCCCGCGAGGCCAAGGAGACAGCCAGTGCAAAGGCACTAAAGTGAGAGCAAGTCTGGAGTCCTCGGGGGAGCAGCTGGTGTGGGGGGAGTGCAGTAGGATGAATATGGAGACTATTAAGAGATGGGATTAGGGAGGTAATGGAGGGCCTGATCAGTTAAGTGGTTACTGCAATAATCCAGTAAGAGTTGGTTGTGGCTGGCTCTGTGGTGGTGGCCGTGGGGGCTGGGAGGAGGGAGTGTAGTGTAAAGCAGTCAGACTTTGAATATGACTTGCAGGTAAAGCCTAAAGGAGCTCCTGACTGATTTGAGGGGCAGTGTGAAGTAAAGAAAGGGATTAAGGAATTTATTTATTTAAGCAACATTTATGTAGCACTTACTATGTATAGGCATTTGACAAATACTAACTCATTTAATCCTCATACCACCCTTAAGGGATATCATTATCTCATTTTTAAGATTAGGAAACAGAAGCACAAAGGAGTTAATAAAGTAATTTGCCCAAGGCCACACAGCTAGTGACATATATCAGATTTGAACCCAGGCAGGCTAGCTCCAGAGTCTATAATCTTAACCATCATTATTCTGCCCTTCTTGTGGGGATTCTGACAGCTCCTGAGAATGTCAATTCCAACTGGACCTTAACCCACTAGGGAAATAATCACAGAATGGGTCTCTGCATCCACTGGGTCCATGAAAGACTTAGGCCAAAATTACATTTATCACCTGACTTCCATAGGTCCCCATTTGGTCTTGTAGGCCACAGTAGCATTTTGGGTTCTTAGGAATGAGTGTCAACTCAGAGCCAGTCTTCAGTAATCCCAGAAAAGTTTGGGTATTTCCATTTCCATAGTGCACAGTCACCCTGGTAAATTACCACATTCCCTTTGGGGAAGACTGGAAGGAAGATTTGTGGTACTTGTGGCACTGGGTCCTTCCTCAAAGGGATCTATGACATTTTAGTAGGACCTCTCTTGGGAAAAGAAAAAAAAAACTCTTACTTTAAGGAAATTAGACACAAATTCTGAGATTTTGGGCTTGAACAAGTGGAAGGATGGATGCTATTTACTGAGATGGGAAAGATTATGGGTGATCCAAATTTGATGGTGGCAAGGAGATCATGAGTTCGGTTTGGGGCACATTAATTTTGAGATATTTTTTAGACATCCAAATAGAGTTGCTGAGTAGATGGTTGGATGGATAAGACAAGATTTCAGAGGAGAGGTCCAGCATGGAAGTATAAATCTGGCAGTCACTAACATAGAGATGGTATTTAATGCCATGAGGTCTCAAGTGAGAGTGTGGAGAAAAGAGAGAGGTTCAAGAACCAAGCACTGGACTTGGAGAAGAGGATAAACCAGTAAGGGAGGCAGCCAATGTGTGTCCATGAATTCCAAGTGAAGGAAGTATTTCCAAGAAATTGAATGCTATCAATTGTGTCAGATGTTGCTGATAATGCCAAGAGGGATGACTGAGCATTGACCATTGGATTCAGCAACATGGAGTTCATTAATGAGCTTTTGGGGAGTGGTGGTGGAAAAGCTGAATTAGAGTGTGGTAACAATATTGGAGGAATAAATAGTGAGTAGTGAATAGTCAAATCTTTCAAGAAGTTTTGCTAAAAAGGAGAACAGAGAAATGGGCAGCAGCTGAAGGGGGAAGTACAGTCCAGAGAGGACATTTTTATAAGATGAAAAAGAAAAAAACATGTTTACATGTGTTGGAAATGATCCAACCAATAGACAAGGAAAAATTGATGATATAGGACAGAGAAGGGGACTTTCCTGGAGTGATGCATTTGAATAGGTCAAAGGCTGTTTACTTACAAATGTGAATCAAAGCATAAGCTCTAAACCACAGAGATTTACTCTAATTCCCCACTCTTCTTCTTCTTTTTTTCCCCTGCTAGGTCTTCATTGTCAAATCTTTGTAAGAGTCATGAGTTCTTATGAACCACTATGGAGAGGAACCTCCATCCTTAGACTTACGTTTACATCAATGCAGACCCACTTTATACTTGGAACTTCACAGTATGCACTCTGAGAATGCCATTTACCATGGCTTCAGACAGAAGGAGGTGGATAGGAGGGAGCAGTCACTGAATTTTAAGACCTAGGGAATATTTGGTTCCATTTCTCATAGCACGTTGCTCATGTCCTCCACCTTCATATATATTAATCTTGCCCCTGAATATGCGCATGGTGTTTCACTGAGAGAGACCACAGTTTCTCTCTTCCATTTAAAGCACCACTATAGAGCCTTAGGCCAGCTGTCCCCTGATCTTCACTGTGGTCATCTGCCTTTTAGTATCCTTGATGTTCATTCATATTCTATTTTTTTCTATCACATTATCTATTAATCTACTTTAACTAAATATTACATTGTTAACAATTGTTTAATCCTCTAGTTATTCCACTTAGAAATCAAGACCCTGTCAGGTAGCTTTTGGCTTAAGAAAATTAAAAATTGGAAACCTTTAAGCACAAATAATTACAAGGTTTAATTCTCTTTTTCCTCTTATTTTTTCCAAAGCAAACATTTCTTTTTCAGTATTATCTGTAATATCATGCAAAAGTAGATTCCTGGTGGACATAAAGTTGAAGTATTCTAACTGTGGCATGATAGTACAATTGTCTGAGGCTTCATGAAAGAGAAAGACTATTAGATTCTGAAAAATCATCTCCCACTGGCTCTTGTCTGCTGTTATTCTGGTTATTCAATCTCTCTGTGAATCTAATTCTTAATTTAGGAGCTTCTAAATTCAAACCATGGTGCATTTTGTGCATCTGGCTGAAGTCACTGTGGGCAGCAGCACCACTGTGCCCAACCAAGAATCATTTGAGGGAAGTGAGGACACGGTCACACGGGTCCCTCGTGCTTGCTGTCTGCTTGCTGAGATGACAGCCTCCTCCTCCAGGTGATGCCCTTGTTGAGGAGGCTTTGTGCCTTCTTTACCTCCTTCTCTGCAGTGCCCAGCACAGTGTCTGCCTAGATATAGAGGCATCCAAGAAATATTTGTCAGATGAATAAATACATTATGTAATTAATAAACTATATAACCTGGTTGTCAATTTCTGCCTGAAAGTAGCTTGCAGTTGAGAAGATGGAAAGGTAATATATTAAGTTTTCAGCTTCACTGTAAATAAACTCTATTGATCATCCACTCCAATTCCACTCTCAACACTTTTACTCAAATGATCTTTTTTTGAATGTTTAGTGAAAAGCTTCTAGCAGAGACTATAATCATTTTCTACTCTCTACCAGGACCTGCTTTCTGTAAGTGTGGACCGCTGCCCCTCACTTCAAAGCCTTTGTAGACACCCACCCCTCTGCCTGGGATGTCCTTCCTCTATCCATCTACCTGACAAACTCCTGGGCAGAGAGGCTGAGAGTATTAGCATAAGAAGCTATTGTTGCAACCAGAGGTTTTGGTTTAACCAAAAGTTTTGGTAGGTGGTTTTGATTTCACCTATCTCTTGTGTGATTAGGTACAATTCTTAATTTCCTAGATCTCAGCTATTTCCTTTGTAAAATGTGGGTAAAGCTGATCTCGATGGACTAGTGTGAAGATTTAGTGAGATATTATATAAACATGGCATGGTTATAGGCCCTTAGTTAGTGCTCAGTAATGATAGCTGCTATCACCACCAGCAGCACCACCACCAGAACCACCATTTTCACCATCGTCACTGTCGTCCTTCAATAGTCAGTTCATAGATGCTCTCCTCTGTGAAAGCCTCCTAGACTCTGGGCAGCATTAGCTATTCCCTTTCATGCATCCTTGTAGCACATTATACACCCAGTTCTCATTGCATTATATTGTCTTTGTTCCTTTTCATATCGGTTCTCTATGGGGCTGAGCTACTTACTGACAGTAACCTTGTCTTATTACTGTCTAACCTTATTAGACAGTAACCTTGTCTTAACCTTGCTCTCTAGTATCTAGCATCTAACACTGGACCTGTCACCTAAGATTAGCTCATTAAATGTGTATTGAATGACTACAGGAATAAAATAAACTTTTACTTAGGCATAAAGTTGGCATTCACCATATATCCGAAAAAGTAACATGAAAATGATAGACCCAAGTCTGGGAGACTGAATACAGGTGTAACAATAGTAAATATGGGGATTCAGTAGGATCATATCATTTGTAAGATCTATGTGCAATTATAGTAAATTGGGACTACTTTAAACATCAATATACAAGGTGAATTTATGTTCATTTATAGCACTTGGAATATTATTTTAAATAATTGCAAAAAATGTAGGTTTTTTTTTAAACATGTTGTTGGATATGTCTTAATTTTTTTTTTTTTTTTGAGATGGTTTTTTGGTCAAGAATGCAATCCCTGATCAAAATATCACCTCTCTGAGAGACTGCAACTGCTTTAAACTTGTTTTATTACAAGGGTTTTTTTTTTTAATTTTTATTTATTTATTTATTTATTTATTTATTTATTTATTTATTTATTTATTTTTGGCTGTGTTGGGTCTTCGTTTCTGTGCGAGGGCTTTCTCTAGTTGCGGCAAGTGGGGGTCACTCTTCATCGTGGTGCACGGGCCTCTCATTATCGCAGCCTCTCTTGTTGCGGAGCACAGGCTCCAGACGCGCAGGCTCAGTAGTTGTGGCTCACGGGCCCAGTTGCTCAGAGGCATGTGGGATCCTCCCAGACCAGGGCTCGAACCCGTGTCCCCTGCATTAGCAGGCAGATTCTCAACCACTGAGCCACCAGGGAAGCCCTATTACAAGGTTTTAAGGCACTATTTTTTTTTAAGAAAAATGGAGTCTGCCTGACTTTCATTATGTTTAGAATCATCATTCAGTAGTTACCAACTCTGCAAAACTTGAGGTCAAGGAGGCAAGTATGAGAGATGCCATTTTGAATCTCTCTCTCCTTATGGCACTCTCTGGTCACTCTCAACAACTTCTTCATCTCCTTCTCACCTCTGAAAGGCTAAAAGCTGATACCAGGAGTTGGGGATGGGGGGATGATTGCTCAGCTGACATTTCAGTAATTTCTGTTGATTTTGTGGGAAGTAATTGGAAATATCTAAGTGGTTAGAAGGTTTGACACTCATTCCTGCATTTATTACAGAAACCCAGATTTCTAGGATGCCTGGGCTCAAATTTGCTTGGATAGCATTTCAAAAGAAAACAGAGGTCGTCTTGAGCTTTGGAGACCCAAGTACATGGTGACTTGGGAGGCCATTGATAGTAGAAAGAACATGGGCTTTGGAGTCAAGGAGGTCTGCAGATGTAAACGCAGTTCTGTCACTGCTAGTGTATTCATTTTTCTAAGCCTTCATTTCCTGATCTTGTATCTAGGTAATTATAATATCTACTTGTAAAGGGTTCTGGTGATGAATAAATATGATGATATCCACTAAGCGTCTAGCATAGTTCCTGGCCCATTTATTATTCAATTTCAATATAAAAGGAAGAGACTGGGGAAAAAAAAGAAAGATGAAAAGGGAACCTATAGATTGAAAGAGACTTAGAGGACACATCAACTAACTGCATATATGGAGCTTATTGGGGTCCTCATTTTAACGACTGGGAAATATACTGGGAAGTTTAAATGATGAGTAGACATTTGATGATATTAAGGAGTTATTAACTTTTTAAGATGTGATCATGGTATTGTTATGTTTAAAAAAATAAGTTCCTAACTTTTAGAAATACATACTGAAATATTTATGAATAAAACAAAAGTTTGCTTATAAACATTTCCACAATAAAAAGTTGTACCTATACACTGCTCTTTTTAAAATTCAAGCCTGTCTATATAGATACAAATAAAATTTTGCAAGCAAATAAAATATTCCTGCACATGTGCACTGGGATAAATTAAATGCCAGGCAAGGTTCAGGCACATCTGCTCTGTTTCTTCTCTCACTGGCATTAATAATCATGTGGGAAAGAGTAACATCGTGCTGTGATATTTCACTGTAGGTATTTTTGGTGTTTTTTGTATATCATGAGTGCTTCTTTTCTGACATTATGAAATAAATGCAAGCAACTCTTAGATATTGTAATTCATATTTAAAATAAAAATTAGCACTATTCCTCTTTTAAGCCTCTAGATTTGTTTAATTTTTGACCTTCCTAAGATTGCAAGGTGAGCTGTCAACAAATAAATACATTTTCAAAACTACTGGTCTGTGGAAGTCATGATCTTATTGCTTCTGTACAACCAGAACAAAAGAAATATTGTGGATGCTAAGTTTGATATAAATCTGAATACACTCAAATACAAGATTTTGTATTTATCTGTGTATTATTCTCATTGACTGACTATAACAACAAGTTATACACTTTGGGGAAAAACTGTCTAGCAGGAGAGGAACAGGCGAAAACAAGGTTTAGTTCCTCTGTGAAATGATCTCACTAAGCTATCTTCCTCAGACGTCAAGGATCACTGAGATGGGAGTCACTCCTGCCTGCCCTCCCATTCTCACTGACAACCACACCTTATATTTTAGAAAAGTCAGGTTAATGTACACTCTTCTCTTTGCTTTCTGTGCTGATGTCTCCTAACTCTTCATCAGAGTCAGCTTCACCTCCTTTTCTCCAGCTTCAGAGGAAGATGGTCTCTTTTCATCAATCTCCTGATTGTTCTACCTTTACTGTTCATCTAGGTTTGAAAAAAAATTTCTTTTTTTACATTGTAGTAAAACACACATAACATAAAACTTACCATCTTAACCATTTTTGAACGTACAGCTCAGTAGTGTTAAGTATATTCACAGAAGTCTTTTCATCTGGCAAAACTGAAATTCTATACTCATTAAGCAATAACTCCCATATCTTGAAGTAATAGTTCAAACTTACGTTCCTGGCTTTCTTACCTCTTCCTCACCCACTACAACCAAGATCCTCTTTGTTTACTTTACTTTTCTCCAAGGTCTGCTAGCAGACTCTATTTTTTGGTAGCATTTCACATTCCCACTCCTACCCCCCCCAATCCCCCCACCACCATAGTAATAACACTCTCCTGGCTCCACTCCTGTCTTACTGAATGCTACTTCTTCGTTTCCACTGTTAAGTGTTGCTAAATGTTCCATTGCTAAACATTCTCTAAATGTTATTATTTGTTGGCTTCTTTCTGCCCTTGGCTTTTATCTCATTCTACACCCATCTTGGGTAATCTCACTCACCCACTCCCATGACCTCAATTTTGAAGTTTCCCACATCTATATAAACTCCAACCCAGGTCCCTTGCAAGATTTATTTTATTACTACTCTGTGCCAGACACTCTTACAGCACTACACTTTCAGAGTTGAATAAGAGAGACATGGACAAGCTAAGTAGCTGCAAAAGAAACTCTGCCTATTATAATGATAATATCGTACTTCTTTTTTAAACTTATAATCATATTCTAAAGCCATCATTCATTATTTTTTTGGCTTCTGTGATGCCACAGTATCTTTTTAAAACCATATTTACATCTTCTTCTCAGCACCCAGAGCTGGTTTTTGGGTATCCTCCTATCTTCCAGTTACACCATCTTCTTGGTGTCCCACCCAGTCCCAGGGCTTTCGAAACACTACACAGGGGTGACTTTCAAATCTTTATATACAGCTCTGACCTCTCCTTGGAGCTCCAGACATGTACACCCATTTGCCAACTTGACATCTCCTCTTGGATTCAATAGTTATCTCACATTTCACGTGGTCCCATAGAAATTCCCATTTTCCTCTCTCCAATCTGCTCCTTTCTCAACAAATATTTCCAACATCCACACATTGCACATGCCGAACATTCAGCAGTGTTCTTTGATTCCACTTTTTCTCTTGTTCCCCACGTTTAATCTACCACCAAGTCCTTTTTAACTCTACTCACACGTCCCAGTTCCCTCTGCTTCTCTGCATCTCTACTGCCATCACCCTAGCCCACCTGATTGATCCCTCCCATGAGGACGACTGCAATAGCTTGCCAACTTCTTTCTACTTCTGCTACTGTCCACCTTTCACAAAGAAGCCCATGGTCATCTAAAAATATACACCTGACCATATCACTCGCCTGCTTAAAACCATGCAGTGACTTCCTATAGCGCTTAAAATAAAACCCAAATCTGTTGCCTCAGGTCACATGTCCTTTGAATTATAGTCTGGGTCTACCTATTAAACTTAGTCTCTTACCCCTCACCATCTTAACGCTGTTCACTGGCCTTGTTTCCATTTCTTGAGCTGGTTAAACTTTTATCTTCTTAGCTCCAGCTGTCTCTTAGCCTGGGATGCTTACCCCCCAATCATAGAATGACTGTTTTTTCTTGTCATTCAGATTCTGCACAGAGAGGTCTTTCTTTCCATGTAATTTCAAGTAGCCATTGGCCAGTCTCTCTTATGTCAGCCTATTTTCATTTTTGCACAGTGCTTAACATTATCTTCTATTTTTCTTGTTTGTCTCTTTACTTGTCTGGTAATTATCTATCTGCCTCTGCTAGGATGCTCTGTGAGACCAGAGATCTTGTCTCTTTGGTTCATTCCTGTATTCCTAGAGGTAGACAGTATCTGGTACTTAAAAGGTACTTTTATAATGTTTGAATGAATGAATAAAATGTCTCCAGACCTCAAACTTTCTAATTCAATCTCTAAACAGCTGCCAAAGTGAGCTCCTCAAACACCTGTCTCACCAAGTAATTCCCTACTTGAAACATTCCAGAGATGCCACATTGCCAAGAGAATATAATCCACACTGCTCAGCACAGCGCACAAGACACCACATGACCCGGTCTCTCCTTGCCTCTCCCATCTCATTTCTTACTCATTTCTTACTCTTACTCATTTCTTACTCTCATTTCCCATCTCATTAGGCACCTGCAAGATGCCTAATGACCAGCATGTCCAAGATGTCATGCTGTTTCACGTTCCTGGGTCTTTGATCCACTTTTTCAAGTCTGGACTGTCCTTTCTCCCCATTACTCCTCTCACTCCAACCCCCTTATTTACTCAGTTTTTAAGATACAGCTCAGGTCAGGAAGCCATTCTGACCCCCCTATTATCCCAGACTCCAATCTTTCCCTCTATCAATTATACTTGCCTCCATAATAGCTGCTTAACTCTTAACTGCTCCTACTTGCTTTCATGTCTGTCTTTCCACTTGGATTATAAATTCCATGAGGGCAGGCATAGTGTTATATATCTTTTCATATTACATATCATAGTATGTATATAATTCTATTCCCAGATATGACTCATGGTTGGCACTTGCACATGTTAGTTGACTGATTCACTGAATATATGGGTCAAATTATATTACTTATCATAAAAATGCAAGAAACTTGAAAATGCTTGATATCACTTGCCATTGGGTTAACAGATGCTACTCATTATGTTGTGTTTACTGTAGCTCAGGCCCCACTGCATGATAACTTAGATGAGTGTTTTCAAACTCTTAAGGAAAATGTGCTCTGGGAGAACATAGTCAATTTATCGCCTAAAACCAATTCTTAGATCATCACAGCGGAAATGAATGGGCCTGACAAGAGTTTGAAATACTAAAGGAAAAGTTGATTAAAGAAGGCTTCATGAATGATTAATTATAAAATTTAATATCTGTGGGAGAGAGTTTTACTGACATTTAAATAAATGCCAACAAAACAAGCTGCAGTTAAGCACTTGCCATAGCAAATAAAGCATCATCAAGGTATTTGTTCTGAATCACAATTATATAAAAATGGAATGTGCAACTCTGAAATAAATGTTCATTTATTAGGTTAGGTGTGACTCATTGGTTAAAGTCTTACATTTTGGACACTTGTTTTTACATGACAATTGCAAGTCTTGCTATGCAAAGGTGAGTGTGCTACACCTCCTTTCTCTGGGCTCCCAGCCCATCTTCAGTCTACTGCTTTCTGGTTTCCAGTTATCTCTGCTTTAACTGACACCTTTTCATAAAGTCTCCAGTGACCTTCTGATGAACATATCCAATGCCCCAGGTTACTTGAATCTTTGGGGCTTTTAATCCATTGATTCAATTAGTATTTATTTATCATCCACTCTGTGTTAGTGTTAGGCACTGATGTGACACATGGTAATAAAAAAAAAAAGAAAGGACCCTCCCCTCCAAAAACCAACCAAAGAAACGAACAAAAACCCATCCAAGAAAATCCCCAAACACACACCCAGACACACACAGGAAACCAAGGATAAAAACAAAAATCAAACCAAACCAAATGACAAACTAAACAACTAAACAACAGACTAAACTACAAAACAAACTTGGTTCCTGACCTCAAATATTCTATCATCTAGTAAGAAAATAGACATTAAATAAATAAGTACAGAGATAAACATTTAATTAAATTGTGATGAGTGCAATGAAAAGTGAAGCATATCATGTTCTGAGAAATTGTAACAGGGTACCCAATTTGAATTGAGGATAAAGGCAGAACCTCTGAGGAAGAGACTTGAAGGAGGAGAAGGGAGAAAAAGTCCAAATGGAGAGAGAAAAATAAATAATAGCTTGGAAAATATGTTTGGTTGGCTAACACGTGAAGAATATGAATCCTGTTTGGCTTGATCATTTCCCCAAAGCAGCAGATGAAGAGGAGGAATGGTCAGCTATCACAAATAAACTAAACAGTCATGGGGATACACAGGATACAGTCAAAGAGAAAGCATTCTGGAGCCATATTTTAAAGCAGATGAGAGAGACTAGCTTGCAACATTTTCTTCATTTTGAGGTAATTCAGAGAAAAAGGAGAGAAAGCCAAATTGCTTAAGCATGCATATAAAGAATGTGGAGTGTATTATGCAGATACGCCATCAGAAGAAAGAAAAGAAGTTAGGTACCTGTCAAGACACTGATTCTGCTACATTCCATCCAACACACAAGGGAATTTCTGGGAAGCTGTTTTTCCTTCTGACATATAGCAGACCTTCCCTTAATCCTTGATGGTACATAAATGTTGGGCACATCCATGGCCTCAAGGTTGGGGAAGATGAAGTCATTGGCTGAAAATTGTGTTATACGTCTAGGATTGCAAACAATAAGTATGAAAGAGAAACTGATAGGTTTTGCAGAAATGAAACTTCCTTTGTGTGGTTAGTACATGTGATTAAACAAGAACTGCAAAGTGTACTTGCCACCCTGTTTGGGCTTTTCTGGATCTTTGGCACTTTCATTCCTTGTACAGAAATAGGGGAAAAGTCTTTCTCTTTTTAAAAATTAAAAAAAAAATTTCCTAAGGCAGTAGTTCTCAACCTTGTCTACACAACAAGATTACCTTGGATCACTTTGAAAATTCCATGTGCCTTGGAAGCACTTCAGGACCTCCTTATCAGTGTGTCTGGGATGGGTTCAGGGATCAATATTTTAAAAAGCTTCCCAAGTGATTCTGATGTGCTGCCAAGTTTAAGACCTATTTTAGTAAGTAAGTCTTTATTTATCTATTCTCTCTTTCTTCTTTTTAAAATAATCCCTTTTCTGAAAATTAAATGAGCGTTGAAATAAACCCCAAACTTAAGTGATCAGATTTCTTAAAATAAAAAGGAGGAGCTTAGAAACTTCCACTAGAATGTTTGTGATCTTACTGTCCTGCCCTCAACACCCTGCTTTGTAGGTGGTGATGAGTAGCTGGGCCACAGGTCCCCATAGGCGAGTCTGACTTTGGCTGGAGGACTTGTTAGGGTTTCCCAAATATTCTCACTCACCACAGCCTCTGTACAACTCCAGATGTCTATAACGGTCTTCTGTCTAGTATTCTCTGCCTTTGACAGACCACATGTCCTAACCAGGCCTTCTGAAAATTGGACCCCTGGAGCCAAACCAGCTTCCCCCATTTGCCATTACTTCCCTTCACTTTGCTCTCAGTTTCCTCTAGCAGATGTCAACACACAGGTGTACAACACTTTATCTGCAACCCTTGGGGCCACATGGGTCCTGGAATTCAGCATGTCTTAGACTTTGGAAAGGTAGATTCTGCATTCCACATCTTACATACTCCCCTTAGTGTGGCTGGAGGGGCACCCTGTAATCAAGCACTTGCATGTTCTTCAGGAAACACAGGATTACTCCCATGAATTGGGATGAATAAGGACTACAAACAGTCTCATGTCTATTCAGTTCAAGTTTTGCCACCAAATGATACTGCTAGAACTTTATGAATAAAAAAACTTTAGGAATGGAGGACCTGTGGTAGCTGCATTATTTAAAACTAGTTTTGCAAGATTGCCTTTTCACTGACTTTACTGGTTTTTCTCATTGCTTATAACAGAAACATTGTAACATGAAGTTAAACGGATTTCCATTGTCAGTTGCTTTGAGTGTTAATACTTTCCATTTGGTCAGAAATGGAAACCCCAGATAACCCCAGATTTTTTGTTGGGGGGAGAATAAAACTAAAATAGATTAAACAAACAGACCTTTAGAAGCTGTTACCATTGAACCCTGGTGACTCAAGTTCAGAAAATGAAAGAGCTGACTTAAACCTCAGGTGGGCCATTTCACCCATGGTCATCTTAGTAACTCTCTTCAGCCTTCAGATGTCTTTCCCCACTCTAATTTTACGTTATTTAGTCTTCATAGTTGTATTAGCTGAATTTCTGTTATATTGGCCTTCCTCATATCTGTCAGGACATGGGGCTAGGGGTGCCCGGGGGGGAGGTGGGCATGTTGTGGAGACTGAACTGTTAAATATCATGTGACCTCGTTGTTTTCACAGGCTGGTGAGGCCCAAGAGAACTCTGAGTTATGTGTATCTATTTCCCTATTAGATTAGCTACTCTTTAAGAGCAGTTTTTCTTCCCTGTGTGCCCCTTAGATCATGTGGTATAGTTCATGGGTGGTTTAAAAAATCCTATTGTTTTCTTAATAGTTGATAGTACAATTTCTTTTGGGAATAAATGGTCTTAAAAGAAGAAAATACCTTGGAGCATTTGGATATGAAAAAATAGGCCCACCGTAGGATTCAGAATGTGGGGCAGAACAAATGGAGGGTAGAATGACTTTCCATTAAAAAAAAAAATGATGGTGGTAGGAGGGGACAGAAAGGAGAGAGAATGGCTGAGCAACGTGGAAAATCAGCCAAAAGACTCTCTAGAACAGAATGACTATTAATTCCAGTTGTGATGGGTCAGCAGTGCAAACCCAATCTATTTCTTAATTTCTCTAAACTTTTTGTAACATCTGCTACACAAAGGTTTTGTGTGCATAATTTTGTTTGTGTGTGTGTGTATGTAAAACTAAGAAAGGTAGCTGAAAAACCCATGCAGTAACGAGCAAGCTGAAAGATACCAAGTGGAGAACAAGAAGTCAGCTGAAGCAGGAGGTAGTTATGAGAACATAAGCCCCCCAGGAATGCACAGAAATCTTGGACAGGGATTTGGACTTTCAACATGAGGTATGCTGGAGACCAGTCTTGTCTAGATTTTAAGAGGCAAGTTGACCCTGGATGTCATCTAAATTAAGTAATAAATGCTCTACAAAGGTTACAAATGACATTACAAAATGATAAACACTGGACTTAGCAGAATGTTACAATTATCTGTAAAATGGAAAGAGTCCTGGAGAAGAAATTCAAAGTCCTGGGTTTGAATTCTTTTTTTTTTTTTTTTTCTTCAACTCCCAGCATCTTTATTTTTCCTAGAATCTAGATACGATGAACTCTAGCAGGGCAGTTATTACTATTTAAGCCTTACACTTTAGATTCTTTAAACTACTTCAATATTTGTAAATCTGAGAATGCACATTCCAATAACCGTGAAACTAAAATTTGAGATTATACGAAAAAATTTACTCAATGTTGATGTGACTACACAAAATTTTGTGTGCAACACATGGACTTTAATATTGCAGAATTTGGCCTTTTTTTTAAACTGAAGTATAGTTGATTTACAATGTTGCAATTGTTTCAGGTGTACAGCAAAGTGATTCAGTTATATGTATACATACATATATCTATTCTTTTTCAGATTCTTTTCCATTATATGTTATTATAAGATATTGAATACAGTTTCCTGTCCTATACAGTAAATCCTTGTTGTTTATCTATTTTATGTATTGTAGTGTGTATCTGTTAATTCCAAACCCCTAATTTATCCCTCCCCCTCCCCCTTCCCCTTTGGTAACCATAACTTTGTTTTCTATGTGTGTGAGTCTATTTTTGTTTTGTAAATAAGTTCATTTGTATCATTTTTTAAGATTCCACATATAAGTGATATCATATGATATTGGTCTTTGTCAGACTGACTTCACTTAGTATGATAACTTCTAGGTCCAGCCATGTTGCTGCAAATGTTAATATTTAATTCTTTTTAATGGCTGAGTAATATTCCACTGTATATATATATACCACATCTTCTTTATCCATTCATCTGTCAGTGGGCATTTAGGTTCCTTCCATGTCTTGGCTATTGTAAATAATGCTGCTGTGAGCATTGGGGTGCATGTATCTTTTCAAATTAGAATTTTCATCTTTTCTGGATATATGAATTTGGCCTTCTTACAAGAGCTTAGCTATAAACAAAAATACTTTTTGCTTGTCTGTCCTAACCTATGAAGGGTTGCAACCAACAGACTCCCTCCCACAGTTTTTCACTGTGTCCCTAAAAAACATAGATGATTCTTCCTCTTAGACAAGGGGGAAAAAAACCAAAATTCCCACCCTCAAAAAAATGTTAACCCAGAATTATCAAATTTTGGTTTCAACAGATAAAACACCAAAAATAGTTTATAGGAAACACTTACTTAAATCTTTTACCTAAGTAGTACTATAGGAATTTACAGTCTTGACCAAAAGAGGACACAGGTTTCTCATTAAACTTTATTTTAATGGGTCTCAAAATTCTGTGACAGATTTTTGGTCAAATTGTTTCTATTAAAAATTACTGATTTTAAAAACTAATAACTTAAAACTGCCATACACACACAAAAACAAGTGGTCCACAACACATTTTCCTTTCTTTCTGAAAGTTTTACGATGCATTATCATTAACTAGTCTTTTACCGTTAAACTTAAATGGCCAACAGAAACAAACAGTCCTGAGAATGTTCTTCCACAACTGATTAAGACTGGGGTGTCAGGTATTAGGGATATTATTCACTTAGCCTTCTGAACTTTCTGGGTCATCCACTCTTTTGATGACACCCAAGACACGTCTGCCTCATGTCACAAACAGCAAAATGATCCAGAGGAGGATTGTCAGAAAAGCTCTCAAAATACATGGGCTTTCCAGCAACTATATGAACCATGCCAGCATCACCAGCTTTACAGAATTGGGAGCCATCTTCCAGCTTCTTCCCAGAATAGCAGTCAACTTTCCTCTTCAGCCCAGCAAACTTGCAAGCAACATGAGCTATTTGACAATCCTGCACAAGTGCATAGCCAGCACTGATTTGGCCTGGATGGTACAGGATAATCACCTGAGCTGTGAAGCCAGCTGCTTCCATTGGTGGGTCATTTATTTATTTATTTATTTTTGGCTGAGCTGAGTCTTGGTCGTTGCGTGCAGGCTTTCTCTAGTTGCGGAGAGTGGGGGCTACTCTTTGTTGCAGTGCACGGGCTTCTCATTGTGGTGGCTTCTCTTGTTGTGGAGCACGGGCTCTAGGCATATGGGCTTCAGCAGTTGTGGCATGTGGGCTCAGTAGTTGTGGCTCATGGGCTCTAGAGAGCAGGCTCAGTAGTTGTGGCGCACAGGCTTAGTTGCTCCGCGGCATGTGGGATCTTCCCGGACCAGGGATCGAACACGTGTTCCCTGCATTGGCAGGTAGATTCTTAACCACTGTGCCACCAGGGAAGTCCCTGGTGGGTCATTTTTGCTGTCACCAGCCACAGTGCCCCAACAAACATCTCTGACAGACATGTTCTTGACATTGAGGCCCACCTTGTCCCAAGATAGAGCTTCACTCAAAGCTTTAGGATGCATTTCAACAGACTTGACTTCAGTTGTAACAGTGACTAGAGCAAAGGTGACCATTATGCTGGGTTTGAGAACACCATTCTCCACAGGGACAGTGCCAATACCACCAATTTTGTAGACACTATACACCCTGGAGGAGCAGACGCAAGGGTTTGTCAGTTGGAATACTTGGTGGCAGGATGCAATCCAGAGCTTCAAGCATTGTGGTTTCACT
Organism: Balaenoptera acutorostrata; assembly: GCF_949987535.1. Lineage (NCBI taxonomy): Eukaryota > Metazoa > Chordata > Mammalia > Artiodactyla > Balaenopteridae > Balaenoptera > Balaenoptera acutorostrata. The sequence goes on from NC_080072.1 coordinate 91,722,055, forward strand.
GGCATTGCCATCTTTATGACTGACTTTCCATCCTTTGAGTCAAAGCATGTTTGTACTTGGCTGCAGCATGTTGTCACCAATCCAACCAGAAACTGGCACAAATGACACTGTGTTGGGGTTGTAGCCAATTTTCTTAATGTAGGTGTTGACTTTCTTAGCGATTTCCTTGTATCTCTTCTGGCTGGCGGGTGGCTCAGTGGAACCCATTTTAACACCAACAATTAGTTGTATCACCCACAGTCTGTAAGCCAGAAGTGCATGCTCACAGGTCTGCCCATTCTTGGAGATCCCTGCTTCAACTTCACCAACACCAGCAGCAGCAGTCAGCGCAGCACAGTCAGCCGAGAGTGTGCCTATAGGCATGTTTTTGGTAGTCTCTGTGTCCTGGGGCATCAATGATACTACTTGCTGGTCTTGAATTTCTACAGGGGAATATCAGTGGTGATACCAAGCCCACGTTCAGCTTTCAGTTTGTCCAATACCCGGGCATACTTGAAGGAGTCCTTTCTCATATCAGCAGCCTCATTCTCAAAGTTTTCTTTGATTCTTTTGTTGATCCCACCACATTTGTAGACCAGATGGCCAGTGGTGGTAGACTTGCTCTAATCTATGTGCCTGGTGACAACAATATTGATATGAATCATTTTCTTTCCCACTTTGGCTTAGATTTAGTTGTGATACTTGTGATCTGGTGGCAAATCTGTTGTGAAAAAGTAGGTTTGAATTCTGTGGCATTAAGTAATTATGTGACTTTGGGAAGATGCTTAATTACTCTGAGCTGCAGTTTTCTTACCTGTCAAAGGATAGAAGAAATTAATTATTGGTTCTCTTATCTGTAAAATGGCTCCAATGGTAACTAAGATGCCTTAGGAAGGAGCACAGAATTTGGAATCAGGAATATACACATAAAATATACCTATGTTTGCATACTGCTCTTGCCACGCTCTGGCTGTGTGACCTTCAGTGAGCTACTTAAATTCCTAGGCCTTGGTTTCTTCATCTATAATAATTAAAAAGTAGTAATAACAACACCTATGCCTCAGATGGTTCTGAAAGGATTAAGTATTTTAGCCTAGGTAGAGATGCTTGATAAATATTAGGCCCATCTCTTTCAGATTTAAATTCAATTTCTTTGCTCACTTTCCTTCTTCATGGCCTTGAAAGAGAAAAATTTCTGGTTCTGTTTTGCAGGGTGGCCCAACTTCATACCAAATTACCTCTGTTGAGCAGAAAAGGAAATAACATTAATTCATCTTTGCATTTGCCAATTATATGGAATTTAACAGCAATATTAAAATCCGTACGCTGCTATGGTTACTGGTATAATGTACTAAGTATTAACCGAGAAAGCTCTATTTAAGAATGGCATCCAGAGAGGTGGTAAATTTTGCCTACAGATTCTTTCACTGCTATGTAGCTTCTATATCTACTGTAAAGATAATACTTTCCCAGTGTCAGTTAGAAGTCCCAAGTCTCTTTGTATAAATAATCCTGGAAGACACAGTGGTAGTGGAACTCTTGCTCACTTTTTTTTCCCCTGGGAATAATTGGAGGCTGTAGCCATCACCCACCTCACTCTTAACCCCAATAATCTAGGAATAACTCCATTTAGGTTTATAGTAAAAGGCGGCCCAAAGCAAAGAAGGTATGAAACGCTCAGTTTTCCTATGCAAATGGGAAGCCCATTTCTTGATCTGGATCATGCCCTAACTTTCTTCTCACTAAATAGCCAGCCATCATAAGGATGCCTTGGACAGGACTTTATCTCACTAAATACTGCTTTTGCAGTATTGTTGAAGAACAGCTAGAGCAAGGGCACAAGTCTGTCTGTCTTACTTCTGTCTATATTTCTTGGGTGCCTACACTTTCTGTCTCCCTAGGTTCCTAGTATCATGAAAGGGGAAAGGGAGCTCTTCCCAGTACCTAAGAAGTGTTGATGGGCCACTTTTTCTGTCCTAAATCTTGTATTTCCTATTGGCCTCATGACATATCTATTTCACCCACAGTGTGTATCTGAGCTTTACCTACCAAAGAAAGTTAGATTTAGGGGAGTGGGTCTGAGAATGGGTGGAAAGCGATGTACAAATATATTATTCTTAATTTTGGTTCACATTTTCAACTGTTATCTTAATGGGATGACTATATACTGCATTGACCGAACCCCTTTATAATCACTCCTAGGTTGAAATGATAGTGCTAAGCTGATGAAGAATTTCCAAATGATTATTGTATTTCAAAAGATGCTCTTCTAGGCATTATGTTAATATGTGCTGCCTATATTTCTGACCTAATATTTCTTTTTATTTGTATGATTATGAAAGTTTCTCTACCATGTTGTCATTAGGATGGTAATGGAGTACAAAGATAGTTGGTGCTGATTCAATTTATTTTGCCCTGGAAATACACAATGCCCTAAATTATAAATATACCTTAAACTGAGAGGTTCAGTGTTTCAGTGTAGATATAACATCAACACTATGTCTTAGATTTTTTTTAAACATCTTTATTGGAGTATAATTGCTTTAAAATGGTGTGTTAGTTTCTGCTTTATAACAAAGTGAATCAGCTATACATATATCCCCATCTCCTCCCTCTTGCATCTCCCTCCCGCCCTCCCTATCCCACCCCTCTAGGTGGTTACAAAGCACCGAGCTGATCTCCCAGGGCTATGTGGCTGCTTCCCACTAGCTATTTATTTTACATTTGGTAGTGTTTATATGTCCATGCCACTCTCTCACTTCATCCCAGCTTACTCTTCCCCCTCCCCGTGTCCTCAAGTCCATTCTCTACGTCTGTGTCTTTATTCCTGTCCTGCCCCTAGGTTTGTCAGAACCATTTTTTTTTTTTTTTTTAGATTCCATATATGTGTTAGCATATGGTATTTGTTTATTTCTTTCTGACTTACTTCACTCTGTATGACAGACTCTAGGTCGATCTACCTCACTACAAATAACTCAATTTTGTTTCCTTTTATGGCTGAGTAATATTCCATTGTATATATGTGCCACATCTTCTTTATCCATTCATCTGTTGATGGACGCTTAGGTTGCTTCCATGTCCTGGCTATTGTAGAGCTGCAATGAACATTGTGGTACATGACACTTTTTGACTTATGGCTTTCTCAGGGTATATGCCCAGTAGTGAGATTTCTGGGTCGTATGGTAGTTCTATTTTTAGTTTTTTAAGGAACCTCCATACTGTTATAGTGGCTGTATCAATTTACATTCCTACTAACAGTGCAAGAGGGTTCCCTTTTCTCCACACCCTCTCCAGCATTTATTGTTTCTAGATATTTTGATCATGGCCATTCTGACTGGTGTGAGGGGATACCTCATTGTAGTTTTGATTTGCATTTCTCTAATGATTAGTGATGTTGAGCATCCTTTCATGTGTCTCTTGGCAATCTGTATATCTTCTTTGGAGAAATGTCTATTTAGGTCTTCTGCCCATTTTTGGATTGGGTTGTTTGTTTTTTTGATATTGAGCTGCATGAACTGCTTGTAAATTTTGGAGATTAATCCTTTATCAGTTCCCTCATTTGCAAATATTTTCTGCCATTCTGAGGGTTGTCTTTTCGTCATGTTTATGATTTCCTTTTCTGTGCAAAAGCTTTTAAGTTTCATTAGGTCCCATTTGTTTATTTTTGTTTTTATTTCCATTTCTCTAGGAGGTGGGTCAAAAAGGGTCTTGCTGTGATTTATGTCATCGAGTGTTCAGCCTATGTTTCCCTCTAAGAGTGTTATAGTGTCTGGCCTTACATTTAGGGCTTTAATCCTTTTGTAGTTTATTTTTGTGTATGGTGTTAGGGAGTGTTCTAATTTCATTCTTTTACATGTAGCTGTCCAGTTATCACAGCACCACTTATTGAAGAGGTTGTCTTTTCTCTATTGTATATTCTTGACTCCTTTATCAAAGATAAGGTGACAATATGTGCATGGGTTTATCTCTGGGCTTTCTATCCTGTTCCATTGATCTATATTTCTGTTTTTGTGCCAGTACCATATTGTCTTGATTACTGTAGCTTTGTAGTATAGTCTGAAGTCCGGGAGCCTGATTCCTCCAGCTCCGTATTTCTTTCTCAAGATTGCTTTGGCTATTCGGGGCCTTTTGTGTTTCCATACAAATTGTGAAATGTTTTGTTCTAGTTCTGTGAAAAATGCTATTAGTAGTTTGATAGGGATTGCATTGGACCTGTAGATTGCTTTGGATAGTATAGTCATTTTCACAATGTTCATTCTTGCATCCAACAACATGCTATATCTCTCCATCTGTTTGTATCATCTTTAATTTCTTTCATCAGTGTTTTATAGTTTTCTGCATACAGGTCTTTTGTCTCCTTAGGTTGGTTTATTCCTAGGTATTTTATTCTTTTTGTTGCCATGGTAAATGGGAGTGTTTCCTTAATTTCTCTTTCAGATTTTTAGTCATTTGTGTATAGGAATGCAAGAGATTCTGTGCATTAATTTTGTATCCTGCTACTTAACCAAGTTCGTTGATTAACTCTAGTAGTTTTCTGGTAGCATCCTTAGGATTCTCTATGTATAGTATCATGTCATTTGCAAACAATGACAGCTTTACTTCTTTTCCGATTTTGATTCCTTTTATTTCTTTTTCTTCTCTGATTGCTGTGGCTAAAACTTCCAAGACAATGTTGAATAATAGTGGTGAGAGTGGACAACCTTGCCTTGTTCCTGATCTTAGAGGAAATGGTTACAGTTTTTCACCATTGAGAATGATGTTGGCTGTGGGTTTGTCATATATGGCCTTAATTATGTTTAGGTACATTCCCTCTATGCCTACATTCTGGAGGGTTTTTATCATAAATGGGTGTTGAACTTTGTCAAAAGATTTTTCTGCATCTATTGAGATGATCATATGGTTTTTATTCTTCAATTTGTTAATATGGTTTATCACCTTGATTGATGCATATATTGAAGAATTCTTGCATTCCTGGGGTAAACCCAACTTGATAATAGTGTATGATCCTTTTAATGTGGTGCTGGATTCTGTTTGCTAGTATTTTGTTGAGGATTTTTGCATCTATGTTCATCAGTGATATTGGCCTGTAGTTTTCTTTCTTTGTGATATCTTTGTCTGGTTTTGGTATCAGGGTGATGGTGACCTTGTAGAATGAGTTTGGGAGTGTTACTCCCTCTGCTATATTTTGGAGGAGTTAGAAGGTAGATGTTAGCCCTTCTCTATGTTTGATAGAATTCGCCTGTGAAGCCATCTGGTCTTGGACTTTTGTTTGTTGGAAGATTTTTAATCACAGTTTCAATTTCAGTGCTTGTGATTGGTCTGTTTATATTTTCTATTTCTTCCTGGTTCAGTCTCGGAGTGTTGTGCTTTTCTAAGAATGTGTCCATTTCTTCCAGGTTTTCCATTTTATTGGCATAGAGTTGCTTGTAGTAATCTCTCATGATCCTTTGTATTTCTGCAGTGTCAGTTGTTACTTCTCCTTTTTCATTTCAAATTCTATTGATGTGAGTCTTCTCCCTTTTTTTCTTGATGAGTCTGGCTAATGGTTTATCAATTTTGTTTATCTTCTCAAAGAACCATCCTTTAGTTTTATTGATCTTTGCTATCGTTTCCTTCTTTTCTTTTTCATTTATTTCGGATCTGATCTTTATGATTTCTTTTCTTCTGCTAACTTTGGGCTAGTTTTGTTCTTCTTTCTCTAATTGTTTTAGATGTAAGGTTAGGTTGTTTATTTGAGATGTTTCCTGTTTCTTGAGGTAGGATTGTATTGCTATAAAATTCCCTCTTAGGACTGCTTTTGTTGCAACCCATTGGTTTTGGGTCATCATATTTTCATTGTCATTTGTTTCTAGGTATTTTTAAATTTCCTCTTTGATTTTTTCAGTGATCTCTTGGTTATTTAGTAGTGTATCATTTAGCCTCCATGTGTTTGAATTTTTTACAGATTTTTTCCTGTAATTGAAATCTAGTCTCATAGCATTGTGGTTGGAAAAGATACTTGATACAATTTCAATTTTCTTAAATTTACCAAGGCTTGATTTGTGACCCAACATATGATCTATCCTGGAGAATGTTCCATGAGCACTTGAGAAGAATGTGTATTCTGTTGTTTTTGGATGGAATGTCCTGTAAATATCAATTAAGTCCATCTTGTTTAATGTATCATTTAAAGCTTGTGTTTCCTTATTTATTTTCATTTCGGATGATCTGTCCATTGGTGAAAGTGGGGTGTTAAAGTCTGCTATTATGATTGTGTTACTGTTGATTTCCCCTTTTATGGCTGTTAGCATTTGCCTTAGATATTGTGGTGCTCCTATGTTGGGTGCATAAATATTTACAATTGTTATATCTTCTTCTTGGATTGATCCCTTCATCATTATGTAGTGTCCTTCTTGGTCTCTTGTAATAGTCTTTATTTTAAAGTTTATTTTGTCTGATATGAGAATTGCTACTCCAGCTTTCTTTTGATTTCCGTTTGCATGGAATATCTTTTTCCATCCCCTCACTTTCAGTCTGTATGTGTCCCTAGGTCTGAAATGGGTCTCTTGTAGACAGCATATGTATGGGTCTTGTTTTTTTTATCCATTCAGCCAGTCTATGTCTTTTGGTTGGAGCATTTAATCCATTTACATTTAAGGTAGTTATCGATTTGTTTGTTCCTATTACCATTTTCTTAATTGTTTTGGGTTTGTTATTTTAGGTCTTTTCCTTCTCTTGAGTTTCTCGCCTAGAGAAGTTCCTTTAGCATTTGTTGTAAAGCTGGTTTGGTGGTGCTGAATTCTCTTAGCTTTTGCTTGTCTGTAAAGGTTTTAATTTCTCCATTGAATCTGAATGAGATCCTTGCTGGGTAGAGTGATCTTGGTTGTAGGTATTTCCCTTTCATCATTTTAAATATGTCCTCCCACTCCCTTCTGGCATGCAGAGTTTGTGCTGAAAGATCAGCTGTTAACCTTATGAGGATTCCCTTGTATGTTATTTGCTGTTTTTCCCTTGCTGCTTTAAATATGTTTTCTTTGTATGCAATTTTTGGTAATTTGATTAATATGTATCTTGGCATGTTTCTCCTTGGATTTATCCTGTATTGGACTCTCTGCACTTCCTGGACTTTATTGACTATTTCCTTTCCCATAATAGGGAAGTTTTCAACAATAATCTCTTCAAGTGTTTTCTTGGGCCCTTTCTTTTGCTCTTCTTCTTCTGGGACCCTTATAATTCAAATGTTGGTGTGTTTAATGTTATCCCAGAAGTCTCTGAGACTGTACGCAATTCTTTTCATTCTTTTTTCTTTATTCTGCTCTGCGGTAGTTTTTTCCACTATTTTATCTTCCAAGTCACTTAATCTGGTCTTCTGCCTCAGAAATTCTGCTATTGATTCCTTCTAGAGAATTTTTAATTTCATTTATTGTGTTGTTCATCTTTGTTTTTTTGCTCTTTAGTTCTTCTAGGTCCTTGTTAAATGTTTCTTGTGTTTTCTCCATTCTATTTCCAAGATTTTGGATCATCTTTACTATCATTACTCTGAATTCTTTTTCAAGTAGACTGCTTATTTCCTCTTCATTTGTTTGGTCTAGTTGGTTTTTACCTTGCTCCTTCATCTGCTGTGTGTGTCTCTGTCTTCTCATTTTGCTTAACTTGCTGTGCTTGGGGTCTTCTTTTCTCAGGCTGCAAGTTCGTAGTTCCTGTTGTTGTTGGTGTCTGCCCCCAGTGGCTAAGGTTGTTTCAGTGGGTTTTGTAGGCTTTCTGGTGTAAGGGACTGGTGTTTGTGTTCTGGTGGATGAGGCTGGATCCTGACTTTCTGGTGAGCAGGACCACATCAGGTGGTGTGTTTTGGGGTGTCTGTGACCTTATTATGATTTTAGGCAACCTCTCTGCTAATGGGTGGAGTTGTGTTCCTGTCTTGCTAGTTGTTTGGCATAAGGTGTCCAGCAATGTAGCTTGCTGGTTGTTGAGTGGAGCTGGGTCTTACTTAGTGTTGAGATGGAGATCTCTGGGAGAGCTTTCACCATTTGATATTACATGGAACCAGGAGGTCTCTGTTGGACCAATATCTTGAACTCGGCTCTCCCACCTCAGAGGCACAGGCCTGACACCCGGCCGGAACACCAAGAACCTGTCAGACACATGGCTCAGAAGAAAAGGGAGAAAAAAAAAAGAAAGAAAGAAAAAAATAATAAAATAAAATAATTAAAATAAAAAACAAAAAAAAATTAAAAATTAAAAAATTTAAAAGTCATAAAAAAGAAAAAAAAAAGGAGTAAAGAAAGAAGAGAGCAACCAGACCAAAAAATAAATAAATCCATGAATGATAACAAACACTAAAAAGTATACTAAAAAAAAAAAAAAAAAAAAGTACAGAGAGAATCCTAGGACAAATGGTAAAAGCAAAGCTATACAGACAAAATTACACAAAGAAGCATACACATACACAGTAATAAAAAGAGAAAAAGGAAAAAAAAATGTGTATATATAAAAAAAAAGGAAGACAGCAACCAAATCAATAAACAAATCTACCAGTGATAATAAACTCTAAATACCAAATTAAGATAAACATAAAACCAGAAACAAATTAGATGCAGAAAGCAAACCTCAAGTCTACAGTTGCTCCCAAAGTCCACCGCCTCAATTCGGGATGATTCGTTGTGTATTCAGGTATTCCACAGATGCAGGTACATCAAGTTGATTGCAGAGACTTAATCTGCTGCTCCTGAGGCTGCTGGGAGAGACTTCCCTTTCCCTTCTTTGTTTGCACAGCTCCTGGGGTTCAGCTTTGGATTTGGCCGCACCTTTGCGTGTAGGTTGCCTGAGGGCATCTGTTCTTCGCTCAGACAGGATGGGGTTAAAGAAGCAGCTGATTCAGTGGCTCTGGCTCACTCAGGCCAGGGGGAGGGAGGCGTACGGATGCGAGGTGAGCCTGCGGCAACAGAGGCCAGCATGACGTTGCACCAGCCTGAGGCGTGCTGTGTGTTCTCCTGGGGAAGTTGTCCCTGGATCACGGGACCCTGGCAGTGGTGGGCTGCACAGTCTCCTAGGGGGGGAGGTGTGGATAGTGACCTGTGCTTGCACATAGGCTTCTTGGTGGCTGCAGCAGCAGCCTTAGCATCTCATGCCCATCTCTGGGGTCTGCGCTGATAGCCGCAGCTCGCACCCGTCTCTGGAGCTCCTTTAAGCAACGCTCTTAATCCTCTTTCCTCCCGCAGTAGGAAACAAAGAGGCAAGAAAATGTCTCCTGCCTCTTCAGCAGTTCCAGGCCTTTTCCCGGACACACTCCCAGCTAGCTGTGGTGCACTAGCCTCCTTCAGGCTGTGTTCGCGCCGCCAACCCCAGTCCTCTCCCTGGGATCCGAACTCCGAAGCCTGAGCCTCAGCTCCCAGCCCCCACCCGCCCCAGCGATCGAGCAGACAAGCCTCTCGGGCTGGTGAGTGCTGGTCGGCACCACTCCTCTGTGCGGGAATCTCTCCACTTTGCCCTCTGCACCTCTGTTGCTGTGCTGTCCTCCATGGCTCCGAAGCTTCCCCCCTCTGCCACCCACAGGCTCCACCCGCGAAGGGGCTTCCTAGTGTATGGAAACATTTCATCCTTCACAGCTCTCTCCCAGAGGTGCAGGTCCTGTCCCTATTCTTTTGTCTCTGTTTTTTCTTTTTTCTTTTGCCCTACCCATGTACGTGGGGAGTTTCTTGCCTTTTGGGAGGTCTGAGTTCTTCTGCCAGCGTTCAGTAGGTGTTCTGTAGGAGTTTTTCCACATGTAGGTGTATTTCTGATGTATTTGTGCGGAGGAAGGTGATCTCCATGTCTTACTCTTCCGCCATCTTGAAGGTCTCTTATGTCTTAGATTTTGATTGAAGTACAGGAATACCTTTGTCAGGTCAGCATGATGAAATTGTGCTAATGTATCTTGCTCTAATAAAGGAAAATGAGACATAGAAAAATAGTTTTAGGGGTTCAGAACCGTATTAGAATTAATAACTGAGAATGTAGTTTGGGGGCTCTAAATATGGGAATCCCATAGTGAACAAAGAGTAAGGAATATCTAACTTTAAAATAGGCTTTCCAGAAGTTGATTGTTTTGCAACTCAACACAATTTCACATAAGATTAGTAAATGATGGTTGTTTTCTCAAGGCAGTATATGCATTTGCAAATGTGGAGTAGGAAACCTAGGAGTTCAGAGCATGGCACAGGCGTGGGGTGAGGGAGGGAGCAGGTTCAGGGAGCTGGAACAATATTGGGCTTCTCTGGAGCACTGGGGTGAGTAGTCAGAGTAGCCTGGAGCGTGCATGCTGCAGGCTAGTTCCAGTGATGGCCCTTGGCACCGGGGTCTTCTGACTTATTGAAGTCTGACCAGTAACCACAAAGCCATTTCAATTCAACTTCCTAAATGCTCATTAAATCTGTATAATTCTCCTTATTTTTATTACCACCACCCCAACACCACCTCCCACTAAGACTCTTGGAATAACTTTCTAACCAATCTGCTCCACATCTACACTTTCCCATCAAGTTTCCATAATACAATCAAACTGATCTTTTAAAGGCTCAACTTTTAGAGGATCATGGCTGTATTTGAATCTGTCAATAATTTTCCATTGTCCTTACAATATGGCCCCAAATGTTTAATGATCAAAACATTTAAACTCCATTCAGTGCTGTTGTAAGGTAAGCAATCACTTTCCCCAGCAACAAGTGGTTGTAATGAAAAGGAGACCGCAATTCATTTGGCCAATTAATTGACATTTCAATACATAGTTATTGATAAAATAACTCCAATATTTACTGTAGCTCAGATTCTATTCAGAGGTCATTAACTGGTGGTCTGTGTGTCAGAACCAGCCTATAAACATGTTTTGTTTAGCCTGTACAGTATTAAAAACATTTCAGGCAGTATTTGAAAATTGGGAGAATGAAAATAATTGAGACTTCCAGCTTTCTTAAACCTGGGAGAGTGTGATGACCTGGGAGTCATATTCCCCTCCTGGTAACAAGCAGCTGGAGCAGAGTGGCAGGTGTTCCTTTTAGGGAGAGCAGTGGTTCTCAAACATTTTAGGTGAGCATGCAGTGAATTAGAATCACTGCGAGGCCTTGTTAAGCCACAAATTGCAGGCCCCACCAGGGAGTTTTCATTTCAGACAGGCAGGATCCAAAAAATGTGCATTTCTAACAATCTCCCAGGTGATTCTGATGCTGCAGGTCCGGGGTCCTCACTTTGAGAACCACTGAGGTAGGAAACGTGCTTTCTAGCAAAGCATGGTCCTTTCATTTCTTATTGGTTCCCCTATCCTGGGTATCCACTGCCATTTTTCACCAAGCTCACATCACTATCTTTGGTCTATTTAGAGAAATATTTTTCCCTATGTATCTCTCCGGAAAGTGGGAAAATTAAAACAAAAACAAAAACAGGAGAAACATATGTCTTTGTGGAAGTAAAGAATATTCCAACATGTTTAAAATGCAAACACTTAGGCCTTTTCACTCAGATTTGACTTTGTCAGCTCAGTTCCATGGCAACTTTCACACACAAGAAGATTTTGCCAGTAAACCTGGGCAGTAGGACTTAGGCTTTCAGTCATTCACAACTGGGTTTGAGCTCCTGTCTCTGCCATTTACCAGCTTTGTGACCTTGGAAAGCTTCTGAATCTTATTAAGACTCATTTCCTCATCTATAATATAGGGATTTTTATTGATATGTATGTTAAAATAAAAAACAAATGGAAACCAGCCTTGAAAATTCCCTAAGCAGTCAAAACCAGCAAAGCTTAATTTAGCTTATTTTGCAAGACTAAGCTTGACCTGGGTCATTTCTTGCTTATGCCTCTGGAAATCATAAGGAAAACTTAAACTGTTTCCCAAAATTGTTGAGGTAACCACTGACCAATTCCTTATCACTTAAGAAAATTCTAATACTATAACCAATCACTGCGAAGAATAAATAGTCACTTCACTGCTTTCTCATTATATAAACTGCTTTACAAAAATATACCCTGGAGCTTCCTTCCATATTTTTGTTTGAGCATTTTCAGTTTGCACACTGTCTTTTTGGTGTGTGTGCAGTAAACTTTTACTGCTTACTACTTTGGTGATTTATTGGATTTACTTCTGTTATTTATAAACTTTTGACACCTGATCCATTGGGTTGTTGTGAAATTAAAAGATTGAACGTGAGGTGCCTGGTACACAATAAGTGCTCAATAACTGCTATCTGCCAATGTTATTGTTGAGATTTTAATACAAATTTTAAAATGATATAACCATAAGCTGGAAGGAGAGGAAAGAAACTAAGCATAAATGGAAAGCATCAGGAACCTGGAAAGGCTAGATCAGGAAGGTCAAAACCCAGACTGAGTAGAGGTTTGCAAAAAAGGACACAGGACAACAAAAGTAGAGCCTCAGTTGTTTTTAGGGAAGGAAAAATAAGGAAGGAGTACCTACTACATTAATTGTGTAATGTTAACAGACAACAGAGAAAAAGCAGAACTAATGAACTAGTGTTTTAATTTTTTTCTTCTTGGTCAGAGAGAAGTATTTTCAGTCAGAAAGGGAAGAATAAAAATTGGTAAGAGGAATCTAAGTTCTTAGAGACAGAAAGAGAGCTATCCAAATGAGTTCATATTCACCACGTCATAGGCTACTGGGAAAAGGGCAGGCAAGACTGTGGAACAACAAATGGCAATCCATGAGGAATCACAGAGCATGAGCATGTGTCCAGACGATGACACAGAGACAGAGTTTATCCTGATTTCCAAAAGAGAGAAGAGGAAGAGTCTACTCATTCTCATAACTTCATGTATTATAAGCCAATAAGCCTTATGTTTACCCCATGTGAAATATTATATGGATTGTTTGTAAGCATTTAGGAAAGGAAAAGGATGATCATCAACAGTTGACGTTGGTTCTTAAATGTGAATTTTGTCATTTTCCTTCCTGGTAAGATTATTAAGCTAGTAGACCACGGAAATTATTCACTCACCCAACGAATAGTTATTGAAACACTAGGTGCAGGAATATTGTCTGTCACATTTTTATTGGAGAGATAGGCAATACGTTCATGTATTAATGAACATGGGTAGAATCAAGTATTCTAGGAAGGGATGAGACAGAAATCTGACCAGGTGCACAAAAATGAGTGGTGGCAGTCTTTACCAAAATTGGAAATCAGTAGGTGCTGAATGGGGTAATAGAAAACAAGTTACATTTTAGACTTAAAATATGTCAGTGATGTTGAGATGTCTATGAACATACAGATATGGAGCTCAGAAGGCTCTGGACTGGAGACACAGATCTGGGATTAATTAACTTGTATGGCTGTCAGATTTTCACAGTGGCTGAGATTTCTCAGGTGTGTTGAATGAGAAGAGAGCAAGAATGCAGGGAAAAGGCTAGAATGCAGGGAACACTAATATTTAAGAAAAGAAGGTCAGGGAGATGGGAGGAGAACCAGAAGAGAGTGGTGTTACTTTGGCAGAGGGAGGTGGATACTGCTGTGCAGTGTTGAGGACTCAGGTGGTTTGAGAGACATGCTTTGTTGTGACACCAACTGGCATTGATGTGTGACTTTTGCACAACAGTCCTCAGCTGTAGAACTACACCCTCACCTCAGGATATAGGAGAGGAAGAGGGAGATGGACTGAATGGTCTAAGAATGAGAGGTCTGCAGAAATGGTAAAATGAAAGAGCAAAGAGCAAGGGAAAGAAGCTGTTGAAGAAGTAGATTCATACGGTGATTAATTAAAATCATGTGATATTGAGTGGGCAGCCAAAATACTGGTTAGCATAACTGAGACTCAAAATAGCATTGTTGGAACAAATGGTCAAATCTAGCAGAGTGAAAAAAATCTCATAGGACATGTCTGTTCCTCCACTTGTCCAAGGAATTGTCAGAGTGCTGAATGAAACAGAGACCAGGACAAATTCCTGTGGAATGAAGGCATACACTGCACACCCTCTCCTTTTTTCTTTCCCGTAAAGTGACAATAAATCTTTAATTCACATTTTTCTTTTTTTAAGAATGGATTTTAAGAGAGCAATGAACTGAATCAAGATTTTTCCATCTGGACACAAAAACCATGGAAAATTCAGCTGACAGTTGTACAAATGAAAAATACCTTTCAGATTTTATAGTTGACTTTGAATTCACTAATAAAAATATTATTAATAGCATAGATAATATTTTGAGCATTTACTATGTATTAGGTAGTTATAGATGTTTTATACGTGTAGTAGATATACAAATCTCAGTCCACAGACTCAGTTAATCCAGAAAAATAACTTAAATATTTCTTCTAACTCAATTCTACATTAACCCTCCTACTGCCAGGCTAAGAGTAATAATCTCAGGTAATTTTTGTTTCTCCCTTCATCCGTAGGGTTGAAACAAAGTCCTTGGAAGGATTTACACAGTACCTTGTCCAGTAAATTGGGGAAGTGGGGAGTCATCTGTTGAAGGTGAGTTATGCTGAGACGGCATTTGGCCTGCAGCACAGCCCTTTAGGGTTGGAGGCTCACAACCCATTAAGGTTTCTAAATCACTTAAGGACAGGGAAACTTTAAGAGGCAATGGACCATGTGTGCTGAGAAGATTCTGCAAGAAGCCATTTCCTCTTTGGGGTCTGACTGCCTCACCAGGGGCAGTGCCTAGAAAGAAGGGAACTTGGCTCCCAGACCCATCATTCTGTCTGTTCTAACTGCCTCCTCTTTACTTTCCCTCCCTCAGCCCATGGAAAACCCTATTCTAGGCAGGGAGTGGAGGAATTATGGCTCTCTGACCCCTACTTCTCCCACACATTTTGTCTATACATCATCCCCCAAACTCTAAGATTCCCCACCCCTTTAAAACACAGAGACAAAAAGTGCCCATAGGCTATTTCTACTTTTTGACTAGCTGCATCCTCTCCCCGCGGCAATGAGCTCAGGCTTGCCCATATACTTGGAAAAGGGGAAATACCAGGAGAAAAATGTGCCAAAATAACTATATCACCACACCCGAAACAACATTGTTCTTGAAGCAACAACATTAGATAACTAATTGGTAGGGTCTTAGACTGTTGCAAGAAAGGGTCCTCCCAAATCTAAAATTCTGTAGTTCTACTAAAGCAAGGTGAGGCCAGTGGGCTTGTGCTGCCAGAAAGGACAGGAAAAGCCACGGGAATCTTTTGAGGCAGATGGCAGCAGTGGGTCAGACGCCGAGAAAGTGCTCTGGCTCACTAGGTTTGAAAGTGCAAGATTCTTAAGAAATAATAGTGAACAAAACTGAAAACTCTTCTCTGATGCCTGATGGTTGACTTTGCCTCCTCTCTCAAAACCTCTAGCTGTTAAATGGAGTCTCACTTCTCTGCCAGGCTAGGCCCTGCCATTTCCTCAGCTCCAATCCCCTCACTGTGCCTTGACAAGATGTCTCAGTCTCTGGGGACCCTCACTCTTCTGCCTTGGGGTCAGGGCATGGTAGCCTCTGAAATTTTACAGAATTTCATTATCAATGAACATTTATCAATGTGGGGTGTTCAGAGCCCTGTGATAAGGTTTCACATATTGTAAACCTCAAGGGGCTTCCAATCACATTAGAGAGATGAGGTATGTGCATAATCCAGCACAGCCTATCCTAAATGCCCTCTGTGCCATTACTCTAGGTGTTTGGAGAAGGAGAGGAGCGTGAAGCAGAACTCTCAGCTGCTGAGTCAAAAAGGCGTGCACTTGTGCTGCTTGTGTTGCAGCTGCTTTTTTGGAGGCCCACCTAAAAATAAATAACTCAAGCTCAATCTGCAGAAATTCTGCCCTGAGTGGGTATGCCTGAGTTCAGGAATGATGAATGATTCTTAGACCTTAGATAAGCAACTGAGAAGGAAGTCTCAACCTCAGCAACACCAGCAATTAAGACTAATAATATCTATCTCTGGCTCTGCTTCGAAGATGAAAAAGACGAGATAGCTGAAAGAACACAGGTTGCCATTCAAATATTTACTGGGATTGTTCATTATTATTTTATATTCAAGAGGTACAGCAGGCACTTTAACATTCTGATCTGACTACTAAATCCAGAGTGAGGTCCTTCCCTCCAGACTGATCACTCTGGTGTTTAATCAGATTCTGAAAGCCTCAGACTACCAAAGCACCCATTTAAAAAATTGCTATTTAAGATGAATGTCCTACCTTTTATGTTGCATTTTTGAAACTGATTCGATCAGAACAGTCCTTTGATGTTGTAAATACCCACACATCAGCTCATCTACTTTCAGATTAATCAAAATATTTAGGCATCTTCACAGAAATTTCTCATATTCATAAAACAAGGCTATAGTTATTGACTTTCTGATATTATAATATGTTTTGGGAAATCTCTATGTGACTTGTGTAAAAGGAATAAAAGCTAGTTGCATGGAACTACATTGTCAGAATAATGAATGCTTTAAAACTACATTGATTCAAAGCCTGCCTGGCTCTCCTGCTCTGGCTGTGGAGAGTGTGCCCCAGTGAGTCTTAGAAGGAAGGAAACTCTTCCTTTGCCCCACTTCCTGTGCCTTCTCGGAGCTGGGCTTCTAGCCAGTGGGAGCAGAGAACGGCCAAACTATTAAAGGTCAACGGCCAACATGGTGTTCTCAGCATCTCTCAGAGGTACTTACGAAACTAGTTGCAGGGAGCTGAGTGGCAGCGAGTGCACCCCAGAGAGTACACTTGAGTTTTTCATTTCACATGATTACATATGTAAATTGGTTTTGATTCCCTGGGCACCATGGGGGGTGGGGGTGGGTTGTTGGGGGAGGTGGAAGAGAAGCATGCTGGGTAGGGGCAGGGGCCTCAGAGGAAGCTGGTCTGGCATTAAAAATGTGCTACAGACATTTCCCTCAGGTGAAGAAGCCCCACAATCATGAAAATCCAGACAACCAGGCAAGAGCTGTGAATCTAAAAAATGAGGCTGAATTTCCAAGTGACATATGATAATCCCTCAACACATTAAGAATTCTACCTTGCATTAGCAATGACTTCTTTTTCTTGAATTCTTCATAACTGGCTTTTTAAGATTTTTCCTATTATAGCCAGGTAGGTTAACACATACCCACCCTGCTCTCTAGACTAAAAAATCCCAGGAATGATGAGTAAATGTCTGTGACATTTCGGTTAATTGGAGTTGCTGTTGGGGAACCTTTTGACTGTTAGCGGCTACAGGCATAACCTTTGGTTGTCTTCACTAATGTGGTTTGAGAGGATGCAGGGTTGTGTTGGAAAGTGTGGGCAGAGGCAGGGAATTTGGAAAACATACGAAATTTTTTATTAGCTTTGTACATTTGTGACATTTCAATGACAAAATATGAAAAGAACTTTGCAAAATCATATTCTCAATGGTAGTATAAATAGGATATGAACATACAGATAAAAGAGAATACAGTCTGTTTAAAACACATTATAAGGTTGAAAATCCTTATCAAGTTTGCCATTTCACCTGGGAAAACGTAAGACATCCTAACTGAAATGTGCTGCCAGACATGGGACGGTCAACCCTAGAAGGAGGGAACTGAATCAGGAGGAGGTGGGACTTGGGGAATAAAATGGAGCAGAGACTGGAGGTGAGGGATTTGGACTGAGCACAGCATTATCTACAAGGTCTGACCACAGGCCACAGGTGATGGCTGTGCAACAGGCAGCATCAGGAGACCCAACGTGAGGGTGAGGGCAATGAGTGTTTTAACCACAGAGAATTTCAGAGCAAACAATGTTTAAGGGTCTTACCAGCACTGCCCAACAGGAACATGTAATTAACATTTTCTAGTAGCTATCTTTTAAAAAGTAAATAGAAACAGGTGAACTAAATTTTAATAATATATGTTACTGTACCCAGTACATCCTGTCAGCAGGAGGCACTAACTACTTCCAGTGCCCAGTAGCCACACGTGACTATGACAGTGCGGAAATCAGTCAGGCTTGGGTACCAGGGAAGTCTGTCAGTCTGGAGGAAGCCTAGCCTCATGAGGACTGATGGGAAGTCTTATGTTAACTGTTAATTCACAGAAGAGAAAAAACACGTTAGAAAATTCATTAAAAAATTTCCGTCTCATTTGTGGTGAAAACTATAAAAAATAAAACATCAGTGAGATACTGTTTCCCACCTGTCAAAATAGCCAAAGTTTAAAACAATTGCAGTTGTTTGAGGTACCTATGCTGCTATTAACCGTGTAAATTAGTATCACTGTTTTGGAGAACTGCTTTACATTTCATGACAAGGGTTTTTAATTTTTTTTTTTAACTTCTAAGACTCTACAACAAAAAACAATAAAAGTGATCATTTATTGAATGCTTCTTATATAACAGATAATATGCTTAGCAGATGTTTTAAGTCTCTTAATTCTCACACCAGCCCTATGAAGTAGTTATTATTATCCAGTTTTAACTCCATGAAAATAAACCAAAGTATGGAAAAATTTATATATCACTGTGTTATTGTAACATTGCTAAAAGGAGCAAAAAAAAAGAAGCTCCCCCTGCCCACTAGAAAAAAAAAACTGAGAAAAAACGTAAACGATTCAAAATCAAGGAATGGTTACTTAAGTGAACCTACTCAGTGGAATTGATGTTTTTACTAAAGTGTTCTTAAAGATATGTAATGACACGGAAAATGCATGTCTTAGTCTGATATTTTCTCAGTAAAGCTCCATAACAGAAGCACTAAATCTGGGTGGCAGACAACAATAAACATTTATTTCTCATGCACATGTTTGCAGATTAGCTGGAATGTGGCTCTGCTTTTGGCTTCAGATAAGCTGGCTTTGGTTGCAGGCTCAGGTACAATGCACTATATTCACTTTAGAGCCTGAGTTGAAGGACATCTGCTACCCCTGGAGTGCAAGAAGGCATGAGGGCACGAGGACAAGAGTAACTGCACAGCACATTTTAAGCATCTGCTTGCTTCATGTCTGCTAACTTCCCATTGGCTAAAGCAAGTCACATGGCCAAGCCTAAAGTTGAGGAATGGAAAAGTATCCTCTTCCTGCCCTGAGAAAGTGGCAGGAATGTGTATGCATAATTCTATTACAGGAGAATAAAGAATTGGCACCAATAATTCAATCTACCACAGTCTGGTTTCCAACACTGTTATTCACATCCCTGCCACATACACTCACCCCCATCTGAACATCCCCCCAAATTTCATTCCATGATGACACCAGGCTAGAAAGACAGCATCTCTGGATCTACGTCAACTCCAGATATGATTCTTCTTGAAAGTCAGAAAATGGACTTGATAAAGTTGGCATGATGGGCAAGCACAATGCACAATGTTGACAGGGTAAGTGGGTTGTTGCCCTTTGAAATTGTTAGACAAGTTATCTCCCCCCTCCCACATCCAACATACAAAAGTGGAACAGGAACAAGATGACTACAATAAACATCCCCATTCTAATAGGGGAAGAGGGAGAAGCATATAGTAGTCATGGGTTTATAGTAATTGTGAAATCCTGGTAGGCGAATGTTGCCAGGCTCCCCTACCCGGCTGAAGGGAATGTTCTTGGATTAGATTCCATTACTGCACTCTGGGAATAACTTCCCAGACCCCAGTCTGGTTTTCCCTCAAGCTCTTGGTACTACTCTTTAGGAAGTCCTTCTTTGCCAAAATTCCCCCTTGGCCACGTCTGAAGACAGCAATGGAGAATATGCCCCATTAGCTAGTGGAGCAGCCTTTTCAGCTTGCTCCCTACCTGAAGAAAGTTGGGAGAATAGGAGTCTAGAGGTATTTTCATATCTCAAAGAGTCATGACCACTTTTAGTTCAAGCTGACAAATTTTTCTCAATACAATTTAATTTTTCATTCCTGCAAATCCTAGGATTTCTGAGCTCTGTTCACTCTCAATTCTGTTTGAAAACCAGCCATGTTTTTCTCTGCACCCATCTCTTACAGTGCCTTTTCAAATGCAGTTAGCAACAACCCACTTACCCTGTCAACATTGTGCATTGTCCTTGCCCATCATGCCAATTTTATCAAGTCCATTTTCTGACTTTCAGTGTATTGCAAGTAACAGCTCTAACAAATGTTTCACTACTAAATAACAGGGAACTAAATAACAGGGATCAACATTCTTCCAGCCTCGCATGACAATATCCTTGTTGCTTGCTCCCTAGTCCCAAAGCTGATGGCACATATTTTGGGATTTATTATGGCAGCACCCTATTTCTGGTACTTATTTTAGTTTTATTTAGCTATTGCCACAATAATGGTAGGTAACAAATAACCACAAAATCTTAGAGGCATGCAGCAATAAACATTCATTTCTCACTTATGTGGGTTGGCTGGGGTTTGGCTCAGCTTCCAGCTCAGTGGCAGCGAGGCTTAGGTCTTGGCCTTGCCTTGGATTCAGGTCTGCTCTACTTGTGGTTGTTCTGTAGCCATGGCTGCATGAGCTCTTCTCATTATGGACAACCACATCGCAAGAGAACAAGCCCAGCCACAGCAGCATATTCCAAGCCTGTGCTTGCATCATATTGTATTGTCCTTTTATTCTGTATTTTTGATGCTCTGACATTTTTAGGGCCTTGCTGACCCTGGAGGGATTGCCCTTCCCAGGGTTAGCTAATTCCCAGAGATAGTGAATAACTAAGTTTTCCAGTATACCTTTCATATGCAAACCAATACAGAGTCCATACCCACAACCATCTCCTTTATGGAGCTCTTATATTCCTGGCCAATATTCCCCTTCCCTAATCACCCCAGGGCCAGGTACCAGGCAACTAGGAACACCACAGAGCCCATTGAAACTATTAAAAATAGCCAATCTTGCTTATGCTGCTTTGCCCGTTCCTTCCCACAGATACCTCAGTAAAGCTCTTGCCCACATTTTCCCCTTGTTCCCTCTGCCTCCTGACTGACTCTGTGTGGCCTGTGGTATGACATGCCTCCTTTTCTTGAGATCTGTGAGTGAACAAACTATCTTTTCAATAGCACTTATCTCCTGATCTGTTGACTTTGCTATACCTGAATAATAAAGCCTACATTTTAAAACACCTGCCCACTAATATCCCTTTGACCAATTTAAGTCACTTGGTCAAGCCCAAAGTCAAGGTGTGAGGAAGTACTCTCTGCTCACTAGCTTTGGCGAGAATGAATGCATGCTTCTGTTAGAAAGGAGTGAAGAATTGGACACTGTTTACAGGAGTGGTAAGCATGTGGATGTCTAATTCTATTAGAGGAATTAAAGTGAAGAATTGGGACTAATAATTCCATTTGCCAAAACTGAGATAGGCAATACGATTTCAAATATATAAAACCTAATCTATGCAGAGAAAGAAGTCTTGAAGGAAATACATTAAAATATTAATAGGGTATATTTTTGGGTACTAGGACTGTGAATGATTAAAATTCTTCTTTCTTCCTCGATTTTACCAATTGTCTTTCATGAGAATATATTTATTTTAAAATTTGAAATGTACAATATTATCTAGAAGCTGAGTCTTCTAAGTATTAAACTAAAATTGCTTGAATATCTTCTGCTTAATATCAGTAATGGTCCTAAAAGCATGGGCAAGGAGGAGGTGCTGCTGTTTCCACCTGTGAGAACAGACAGGTTTCCAGAGCAGAGAACCATGAAGGGTCTGGCATGGGTCACCCTCTTTTTTTTGCTCTTGAAAGTGTGGTGCACAGACCCCCAGCATTGGCATCACCTGGGCACTTGTTAGAAATACATACTTCTTCAGGTGGTTTGCATGCACATTAAAGTTTGAGATGTAAACTGTTTATTATAACATTTAAATTAAACACATTTTTACTTCATAATTCAAAATGGTTGATAGTTATCATTATTTTAAAATTAAAAACAGGTAGATAGTGGGATAGATAGGCGAACAGATTGACTGGCCCAATGAACAAGTACCAAGAATTTTCACACAATAAAAATTAATTATACAATCTATAGTCTTATTGATTACAAGTTTGATGTGGGCCCCTGTTCCAGGCAGGACAGCATTTCCCCGCCAAATTGTAACAAAGAACTATAATTCTGGGAGGTGTTAGTTGGAGGTTAATAGATGTCCCCCTGTATGTTACTACAGCTGTAATAGATGACTTGCAAACTTGGTGACTTAATACAACACAAATTTATTATCTTACAGTTCTGGTGGTGAAAAGTCTGAAAAGGGTCTCACCGGGCTAAAATCAAGTTGTGAGCAGGGCTGTTTTCCTTCTGGAGGCTCTAGGGGGGAATCATTCCCTTGCCTTTTCCAGCTTCTACAGGCAACCTGCATTGCTTTGCCCCCTTCCATCTCCAAAGCCAGCAATGGCCAGTTGAGTGCTTCTCATGCTGCCTTACTGACTCTCTTCCGCCTCCCAATTCCACTTTTAAGGACCTTGGTGATTACGTTGGGTCCACTCAGACAATCCAGAATAACCTCCCTACTTTAAAGTCAGCTGAATAACAACCTTAATTCCCCTTTGCCATGTAAGATTCCAGAGATTAGAACATGGACATCTTTGGGCGGTCATTAGTCTGCCTTCCATACCCATGAAATAGAGATTTGGTGGTCACATAAATCTGCAAATAATATTTCCTTCTTGGATTTTGCAATGTTCATCAGCATAGTAAAGTCTCAGAGAATTCTTGAAGGAGGCTTTTAACTTTGCCCAGACCAGGAACTCTTCTTTTACTTGCACATTTCATGAAGCTGAGCCTAAAAAATACGAAGAAATTCAGAGAAAATCAAAAAACTGGTTTCTGTCCTAAAGGGGTTGAAGAAAGTGTTTTATTTCTTTAATCATGTACTGTATTTCAAATTAATCCTGAATTCATTAGTGCTGAAGGCATGCAGGGCAGAAGAGTGAGTGAGGACATCTGTAGAAATAAGAGGCCCTAATTACCAGGCTTCTATTCCATTATACAGCAACGCTGAGCGCAGCAGTGGTTTGTGGGAGTCGATGCCTATTTCCATTTTTACCAGTGACATATTGTGGCATTATGAATAATTTAAAAAAATCTGTCCTGGTCTCTATAACTCTGTTTCTTATATGTAAAATTGCATTAACAGTATCCCTTTCATCCAATACCATTGTGGGGTTTTAATTAATGTTAAAATGCTCTTTGGCATCTATGTGCAGAAAGTTATTAAATTTCATCACCAAATATTATGATGGTAATAAGAACTAGCTCACCAATATTTCATTACATTTGCAACTTTTTTTTCTATAAATTTACTGCATAAGTCATCAATGGCTATATACAGTATTATCCCTATAGCCAAAGCAGAAAGCTTATTTCATCTTTTAGATATCTCATGTTGAAACCAAGAAATAGAAACTAGAGAAAGCTGTGTCTTGTAAAAAAAAAAATTCCCAGAAGGCATTTTTTTTAATGTGGTGGGCATAATGATTGCTTACAATAAAAAAGTCTTGAAAGGTCTCACTTGTTCTAAGATTATTCATGCAGCAATTATGCTATTGATGACAATCTGCTTTTATGATAATGTATTATAAGCTCTTCTGAACCCACTCAACAAAGCATAGTATAATGCTTGCAATCTTCCTCAGGACCTCTCTTGCCAAGATACCTATTCACTTCCTTGATTAGAAAAAGCTAAAAAATATAGGTGTCTTTAAAAAAAGAGATAAAGTGAATATCAGTTGTAGTCTACATTGAATTGGAACTTGTAATTTTAAAGTGAAGATTCACAAAAGAGAGAAATTGTTGGGTACTCTGACATATTCTTGATGGTCTTATGTATCTTAGTGCAAACACTGTACTTGTGAGCCCCTACACTGTGTGTATGGCACAAAGGAAGGGGACCTATTTATTTTATTTTATTATTAATTTTTAATTAAAAAGTTTTTTTGGCTGTGTTGAGTCTTCGTTGCTGCATGCGGGCTTTATCTAGTTGTGGCGAGCAGGGGCTACTCTTCATTGCGGTGCGCGGGCTTCTCATTGCAGTTGCTTCTCTTGTTGCAGAGCACAGGCTCTAGAAGTGCGGGCTTCGGTAGTTGCAACCCTCGGGCTCAGTAGTTGTGGCTCACGGGCTCTAGAGCACAGGCTCAGTAGTTGTGGCGCACAGGTTTAGTTGCTCTGTGGCATGTGGGATCTTCCTGGATCAGGGATCGAACCCGTGTCCCCTGCATTGGCAGGAGGATTCTTAACCACTGCACCACCAAGGAAGTCCCTATTTATTTTATTTACAATTTGCCAAGAGCAAAAGGGCTTTCCCAACTCAAATCTTAAATTTAACCTTGCATTGCTATAGGTTTTCAAGTAACTATTTGTATTTCAAGTGAGTGTTATTATTTAGGTTCTTAAGTTTCTTCCTTGTTTTTGCAGAGTATGTAACACATACCTTGGGTGAGTCTACCGAAAAAGAGAGTCGAATTACATGTTAAAAGAAAGTGTGAAAAAAAAAAAAAAAAGAAAGTGTGCTCCCTGATCTTAAAAAAGGTTAAATCTCACTCTTGTTTCACTCAAGTTTAGTTACAACATTAAATTGAGATTAGATCCCTATGGGTAGAGTGAAAGCGCTACTGAAACATCTATTTGCTGTCTTTATCCGTGTTCACAGTCTGCAAAACTTACTAGTTATTATATGAAAGATGCTTTTCATCCTCAAGAGCAGGATTTTTTCCTTATTTGTTTTCCCTCCACTTCATTTTGACTTGTAGATATAATTTGGGTAAACAATTTAAAGATGGGTGAAAAAAAGGTTGGTTGAAGCTTCTGAGAGCAAACAAATTGATTAATATCCTGATCTTTGTAAACTAGGTTACAAAAACATTTAAGTATGTAAAATAAAATTTAAAAACAGGTGTAGAATTCAGGGTAAAGGAATATGGACAGAGAAAAGTAAAATGAGACTGAGTGTGAGGTCACATTTAAAATGCACCCTACTTTTGTAGCACACACAAGCAGGTTTCTTGAGTAACACATACAATTCAGGCTCGCTGGGATGCATACTCCATAGGGGTGGGACACACACATTTAGTTCTATATTTTTTAGCACCTCATGAAATGAGGGAAATAACCTCTGATGAGAATCTCTTGAAGATAAAGGGAGTCAGTTAGCCAGAGTCTAAGTATTCTCCACAATGAGGCAAGAGGAGATAACGAAACTGTCTTTCTCTGTGTGTTTCCGTCTTTCTTCGTCTCTGTCTCTACTTCTCTTTTTCTCCCTCTCATTTTGGGATTGAGGCTGAATTTGTTCAGTTGAATTCTCTGAAATTAGATGTGCTTATGGTACAATGCAACTGTTCTCTGAACTGGGCTGTTCAAAGAACAGAATTTTAAAATCCACTTACCTCTGTTATTTTCAGAAAGGAGGGGAGTGGTGTAGTTGATCATCTGAAAATATCAGATGATACAACATAATTTTATTTTTAGCTTTGAAATGCAACCATGGGACTTTAAAACAAAATCCAATGTGCTACAACCAGTCATGACCAGCTGGCACTGCAAAAAACTGATAGTCACCAACAAAGGGAATTATCAGTGAAAGCAAAGGACTAAGGAAAGTCCTCGCCAATAGCTGACTGGTTTGCCCCAAAGGTAGAAGAGTTGTGTGTTGCTTATAAATCTGAGATAGCAATGTCCAGTGAACCCAGTGATTTCCACCATCAACTGCTGTGGGCGAAAGGGGCTCTTGATTTTGAACACTCACATATCAAGGTGCTTTGGAGATATAGAATGTTGTCCTAGCTCTGTTGCTAACTAGCTCCGTGACCCTGAGATAATTACTTCCCTATTCCCCGTCTGTTTCCTCTCAACCCAATGTGAATTGGACTAGATACCTTTAAAGTCCATTCCAGGACTCAAAGTTTAAGCAGGGCAGTAACATCTTCCCTGCATGTGTAAGCATGTAATATTTGTTTTACCTCTCTATAGCCAAACTAAATTCTCATGGTCCCTATTCTAATGATGGGAGAGAGAGAGAGAGGGAGAGCAAACAGTTGTATTTAGCCACTTCAAAGTACCTTATTTTCTTCTAGTTTAGAATTTAGTCTTTTGGTGTGGTTACTCAGAATTTAAATTTAGTTGATTAAAAACTCAAGGTCTCTGTTAAGGTTGTCTTTTCCTCTCTAGGGTTCTACGGGGTTCGCTTGTTCTTGCCTTGTCCTCTTGATCCCCCCCTCCTCGTCTTCCTCCTCTCCTACTGCTTCTCCTCCTTATGATGGCTTCTGGGTACAGGGGACACTTGTATGATAGTGTGGGGTAGAAGTGGGGTTTCTGGCCTGGGGTGGTCTCCACCTGAGTATCTCACGCCACCAGTCCCTGCTCATCCTTCTGACATGTACCAACATCTAAGCTGGTGCCCGTTGTTGTGGTCATGCCATCTGATCTTCAGGCCCATGGACTTTGTGCCCTGCTTATCCTGGCCCCCACCCCTGCTGCAGCATGCTGGAACTGTTGGATGAGAGCCAGCTATGAGGGTCAAGAACTTTAAGGCTCTCTACCTAAATATGCTGTGTTACATTTCTACTCCCCTGAATCTAAACTACTCTCCTGAATCCCCTGAATCTAAACTCTCTCTCTGGTGTAAATCAGACTCTTCTTTCCTTAGATTCTTAAACCCACTTAGGGGTTTCCATTTTGCACCGAGCCAGTCTCAATCCTAGGAGAGAGTATACTCACCTATGTCTTACTAGCTCTCTTTTCTGCCTCCTGGCTGGGAGAAATCCTTTCTCTTTTTTGTTAGAACATCAAATCCTGATCATGTCGCATATCCTATCTTTCTATGTTTCATACTAAGCATTCTATACTCATGTCCTCTACACTTTACTACTTAGAAGTCAGCAAAAGTATTTCCCCCCTGCTTAACAAAGTTTGGCTCTTGCAAATTAGAAATAAAAATCTGGCATTCTTATCTTCAAAATGTGCATGATCAGCTTATTTAAGAAGTTAGAAGCTGAAATCTGACTACTCTCTTCCTTGCTTTTAGGCAAGAGATTCCAAGACTTCTGTGGGCAGAGGACAAAATGGGTAGCAAGAATTAACAAGAATAAAATGATACAAGCCAATATCTCAATATATTATTTAAAAAGAGCACTGGGTTTTACTTCTGGGAGTATGAAGTAGACAGGCTTTTCCCTGTTTCTCCTGCGAAGAACAACACCCCCTGGACATTATATATAAAACAAACATAAGAATGCTCTGAAAAGTGGAGAGAAGACAGATTGGCTAGGGACCTTGAGGCCCAGGCAACAACACTACAGTGATCTGACTGATTTTTTTTCTTTTTGCGTCATATATCCCAGACTTGGAGCTGAATAATGGGCAATCCAGAAATACCGACAAGGACAGACCAAAAAAAAAAAAAAAAGTAAAAAGCTAAAACAAAAGCCTGCTCTCTCTAACTAAAAGAAATACAAATCAGAATGGACAAATAAAACTGTCTCTATTTGCAAATGACCTGATTATCCATACAGAAAATCCTAAGGAATCTAAAAAGAATTACACTGTAGAACTAATTAGTAAATTCGGTATTGTTGCATGATATACATTAAACCTATGAAATCAATTGTATATTATATGTATACTATATGTACTGTTTACTATAAAAGAACATATGGACACCAAAATTAAAAAGAAAATACTATTTACAATTGCTCAATGATTGTGAATACATTGAAACACAATGAAATACTTAGGTATAAATCTAACAAAACATATTTAGGAAGTATATGCTGAAAACTACAAAACACCGATGAAAAAATTCAAAGATGATCGAAGTAAATGGAGGGACATGTTACATTCATGAGTCTGAAGACAACATAGTAAAGATGGTAATTCTTCCCAAATTGATATACAACTTTGATGAAATTCTTACCAAAATCCTAGCAAGATTTTTTTTGTAAAGACATGATTATTCTAAAATTTATATGGAAAAGAAGTAAAATAGTTAAACAATTTTGAAAAAGTAGAACAAAATGGGAGGAATCAGTCTACTTGATTTCAAGACATTATTTAGCTACAGTGGAGAGATAGACACAGAGATCTGTTGAACAGATTAGAGAACCTATAAATAGACTTACACAAATATGCCCAACTGATTTTGACAAAGGTGCAAAAGCAATTCAATGGAAGAAAGATTGCCTTTCAACAAATGATGCTGAAACAATTGAACGTTCATAGGCAAAAAAACCCCAGTGGTTCTCAACCTAAACCTCACATCTTACATAAAAATTAATTCAAAATGGATTATGGGCTTAAAGATAAAATGTAAAACTATAAGCTTCCTGTAAAACAACAACAAAAACAGGAGAAAATCTTCAGGATCTAGAGCTGGGCAAAGAATTCTTAGACTTGACAATAAAATCAAGATCTATAAAAATTTGATAAATTATTATACACCATTAAAATTAAGCACTTTTGCCCTGGGAAACACCCTGTTAAGAGGAGGAAATGACAAGCTACAGACTGAGAGAAGATATCTGCAAACCACGTATCTGACAAAGTACTAGTACCTAGAATATATAAAAAAAACGAATGGACTCTCAAAACTTAATGGCAAATTAACCAAACCATCCAATTAGGAAATGGGCAAAAGACACAAAGAGATATCTCATTAAAGAAGATATACTGATGGCAAATAAGCATAAGAAAAGATGTTCAACATCATTAGTTAGTCATCAGGTAAATGTAATATAAATCTACAATGAGATATCACTATGTACCTATCAGAATGGCTAAAATTAAAAAAAAATATTGTGACAATACCAAAAACTGGCAAGGATGTAGAGAAACTGAATCACTCATACACTGCTAGTGAGAATAAAAATGGTACAGCTTCTCTGGAAAAACAGTTGGCAGCTTCTTAAGAAACTAAACAAGCAACTACCACACAACTCAGCAACTGCACTCCTGGACATTTATTCCAGAGAAATAAAAATTTATGTTCACACAAAATCCTATACACAAATGTTCATGGCAGCTTTATTTGTAATACACAAATACTAGAAACATTCCAGAGGCCCTTCAATGGACGAATAAACAAACTATAGTATATCCATATCATGAACTATTACTCAGCAATAAAAAGTAATGAACTATGAACAGCTTGGTCTCCGGAGAATTATGCTGAGCGAAAAAAGCCAATTTCAGAAAGTTGCATACTGTATGCTTCCATTTATACAGCAATTTCAAGATGACAAAATTATAAAAATGGAGAACAGATTAGTGGTTACCAGGGGTTAAGGGGTGGGGGTATAGGAGGTGTCAGGGGAGGTGGGTGTGGCTGTAAAAGGACAGCATGAGGGCTCCTAGTGGTGATGGAAATACCGTATCTTAGCTGTATTAATGTCAATATCTTGGTTGTGATATTGTACTTTAGTTTTCTAAGATATTACCATTAGAGGAAAATGGATAAAGGGTCTATGGTATCTCTGTATTATTTCTTATAACTAAATATGAATCCACAATTATCTCAAAATAGGGAATTTTAAAAGTATATGTATTAAAAATAAAGCAAAAATGATCTTATATTTAGTACCTGTGCCCCATACACACTTTCTGGTACCTAGAACAGTTCCTGGCCAATAGAAGATAATTCATTTTGTTAAATGAATAAGACATGCATTTGAAACAAGAAAATGATTCATAAATTGATTTTATTTAAGATTCATAAATCTTAAAACCTCCAGGAGAGATAGGAACTCTTTCTCTTCCATTATCTACAGATGTTTTACAGTCTGTTCCCCTCCCCCTGTAATACTGGTTTATTCTTCTAAGTTTGTGGACCTTTGAAGGATTGTTCGAATCAGAATATGCTTGAGAGCACAAGCAAACTTCCCACAGAAGCCAGCTGAAAAAATTTTCATTTTTTCCAAAGAACTTCTATTCAGTTTTGTTTTTTTCTGACACACTGGGGTTACCAGTTTCATGCATTTCTTCCTACTTTGCATGTACTTGATATCTAGGTCTCAGCTGGCAGAGGCCCCAGTCTTAATTACTGGACCAGTATCCTCCCTGGGTTCCTGCCTTATGTAATCCAGCACCCAGTGAGGTTTCTGGAAATGAGTGTTTTCGGAGAGAGAAGGGGGATCATGTTTTTGGCTGTTTACAGTTGCAATTCCCTGGGAGGACACTCTCAGTTTACCCCTCACCCTAAGTAGGGGAAGATTCTCAGTTGCCTGGGGAAGTTAAGACATTTCCGCCGAAAGGAAACCGGGTCTCTGAGAACCAATTCTGCTCAACAGGAGTGTTTCCACCCTTACAACTCTGGGGCTGGGAGAATACATTTTGAAGGTCACGAAGTAGAGATGATCAGATCAATGATCAATTTATGCTTCTGAGGGAACTGGCATAGTCACAGCCACGGGAATGTAGGGCCTGAAGTCAATTTATCACATAGCTGATGGAGCGGCTCCCTCTAGTGGTCGGAGCCTGCGCTGCTGAGTGAAGCAAAAGGGCATCTTGCACTCACTCAGAAATTAAGGTGAAAGAAAAGAGAGCCTTAATTCGGCCACTAGCAACATCTGACGTTCATCAATGCATTTTCAAGGTTTATAAAACAAGCCAGACTCCACAGGCACCTAGAGGGGAATCTGGGTTATGACTGGCAAACAGTTAACCAGACGCAGAACCGTTAAGATGCCTGTTTGCCTTTGAGGCCCCCTTCAGCACTTCTTTATCCCCACGACTGTGAAACCTCCCAGTTCCTCTGAGCGCAGCCCATCACATACACATTAAGAATTCAGTGCTATTGCCTGGATCAAGATCTGTGATCTAGCATCACACTCTTACGTTTTTCTGTGAAATTAAGTCAGTAGATTCCCATTTCCAATGGAAATACATTCGAAGCCCTGTTCTAAATGTGAAATTGAATGCCATTAAATTACAAGCATCAGGAAGAAGTAAACATTGGTTAGGGCAGTAAGCTTAGCCCAATCCAGCCCAGCTCAGCCCAGCTCAGCTCAAGTCTTAGAATCCTGGTCTCTGGATTGTTCTGGGGTCTTGGGGAGGCAGCTGAGTCACGACTTTTAGCATTTGACTGAGGCGCCTAAACTCTCTACCAGCTCTGGAAGTCCTTTTTCACAATGGTTCCTTTGCCCAGATACCGTTTACCATCTTCAAAAGTTTCTTTCTTTTGCTATTTATCCTTAACTGGATAATTTATATAGGTTATCATGTTATTTGGGGGGGGGCATGGCTCTGACATTTTGGAATTCACTCCATCTGGTAAAGGCTCCTTGTTTCCTTAAGGAGAGTGGTGTTTTCAGGTGGTGACGCAGGAATGAGGAAGGTGTGGAAAAGAGGTGGCTACCCACCTCTTTATTGTATAATAGTTTGATAAAGTGCATTTTAAAATTACCATTGCTTTAATGTACACTTTAGCACAATTTTTTATTTTAAAGTTTTAAATACCATTAAAGAATTTATGCTTTAAAAGACACTTATGCTTTCAAAAAGGGGGCAATGCCCCCCAAAAAACTTTGACACAGTTCTGAGCTGAAGAAAACAGTGCAATAATGACAATAGCTAATACACATTGTGATTGCTGTGTCAGGTGCTGTTGTAAGTGTTTTATATACTGATTTATTTAGTACCCATAACAATAGTGAGATAGGTTACTATTATATTCCCTATTTTACAGATGGAAAAATGGAGGCATAGTGATTCTGTAAAGTGTCTAATAAACGTCACCTAATATAAGGCAGCCTGACTCAAATCTTGGACTTGAATAAAGAGACCTATTATAGTCCTGATGGTATGATTTAGGACAAGTCATTGGAGTACCTCTGAGATTTTCTTACCTATGAAATGAGGATAATAATTCTGCTCTGTGTGCTGCACTAGGTTGCCACAAGACCATTCATTTATTTCCCACATATTTGTTGAGTGTCAACCGTATGTCTACTGGAAACACAACTGTAATGACAGATATGTTCTTGCCCTCATACACTTCATACTCTAATGAGGGAGACAGAAAACAGATGAACAAAGAAATAAATACAATCATTACAAATTGTACTAACATCTCTGAAGGCAATGATGCAGGGACTGAGATAGAGGACCAAAGTTGGGGGGCAGTGGAGGGCATTTAGTGGTGTGACTACAGCTCCTTTAGATGGGGGACTAGGGTAATCAGCAAAAGCTCAGAGAAGGTGATATATTAGTAGAGACCTGGAGATCCACAGAGAGCTAGCCATGGGTAAACACTGGAGAAGATGGAAGAATAGATTGTTCCAGATGAAATGGTGTGTGGAAAAGCCAAGTGATAAAAAGGGGCTAGCTATACGAGCAGGAACTGAGACCAGTATGATGCCATCAATGAAATTATTGTACATAAAGGTGTGAAAAGAACTATCAAAGTTAGGGAGTTAAAATACCCTGAAACAAAAACACTGATACATTTGGTGCACTTAGGCCAGTGGAAACCAAACCTCATTTCTCATTTTTCATGAGAAGAAGTGGTTTAAATAGTCCAGTTGCTCCTTTCTTTCTCCTCCATGCCCATCAATGCATGGAGACATATTTGCTCCTGCCCATTTGTTAGTGAAACAGAATAGTTTTTGAAACATTTGGGTTTATCTTTCTGTGTTTTTTTTCTTTCCTGTTCTCCTGAACTCAACCTTCCCTCCTTTTTTTATTTCAGGGATATTTCTGCAGTTTCTTTCAGGCCTTTTGTTAAAACCCTATGCCACTGAAGGAATAAGACTGGATGCCATTGTTCTCTTTCCATTGGCTCTCTATACCATTTTCTTTTAATTCGTATGTTTTTCTTCTTTATTTACCCAAGCAATATATAATTAATATAAAACACAGTGAACAAAATAAAATCAACTTAAATTACCTAATATCCTACCATGCAGAGATAAGTAAGCATTATCAACATTTTAATGTCTCTGTAACAAACTTTTCCTTTGTTGTTTCCCTTGCAATTCATATATCCTACTACTAGGTGATGGAAGACTGTCAAATTAGTAGGTTGATTAAAGAAGAGGTAAACTCTTTTCCACTTTTTGTATTTTTCAAAACACTATTAATATAATTAGACATTGAAAGTTACTAGCAAAGGTCAGCTTTTTAAGAATTAAATGCCTTAAGAAAAAT
The DNA here is from genome assembly GCF_949987535.1 of Balaenoptera acutorostrata. Lineage (NCBI taxonomy): Eukaryota > Metazoa > Chordata > Mammalia > Artiodactyla > Balaenopteridae > Balaenoptera > Balaenoptera acutorostrata. The sequence goes on from NC_080072.1 coordinate 91,755,014, forward strand.
GTATATGCTGTACTTAGTATTATTTAACTTCACAGCTTAATTAATTAACTAATTAATTAATGTTTTATCACTCATCTAAAGTTTACTTTGGTGTCAAAAATCTCTGGGAAATTGTACATGACTTTGAGGTCTAAGTCACACTGAGTGGTAAGACTTTTGTCTGCTCTGTGATTAACTTAAAGAATTATTTTCTTTTTATTCTCTGATATTTATTTTTTAGGTACCCTTATATCAGGAAGAAGACAGAAATAGCTACAGATTAAATTTAAAAATCCCAACAATTTAGCAGAGTATCTGGCACATGATAGATATTTAATAAACACTTATTTCCCTTATTACCGGTCTCCTTTTTGAACCTAAGAATGCAGAAGCTGCCTTGGTTTATTTTTCCCAAACTAGATAAAGATATTTTTCCTTCTTCCTCCCTCATTCCCTCCCTCCCTCCCTCCTTTTCTTCCTTCCTACCTGTGCCTCTCTTGCAAGAATTACCACCCACCTCTACTTTTCTCTCCAGCTGGGTACAATTTAGAACCTATTTAGATAAACTAGTTATTGCTGATTAAACTTGGCAATTTATTACTTTTAGCAAGCCCTCAATCAAGAAATATTTAGACTTAATATGTACTTAGATCTGTTGGGGAAAAAAATGATAACAAAAAATGTAAGAGAGAAAGGGTAAGTAGCAGCTGGTTTGTTTTACACATGACCTCTGTGGTCCCCCTCCCCCAAGTCCTGCATCCCTTTCACAGAATACTGCATTCTGAACAGAAATTGAAAAGGTTGTAACTTTCATTTCATCATAATGTCCCAGTTGTCTTCTTTCTTTTGCCCTTAGAGGCTAAGGCAGGATTTTGTAATTCTCATTTTTTTCTCATACTGTTGGATGAAAAAACTAAAATCAATCCTGATATTTGCACTCCCAACTGTTACACTATAAATACACCAAAAATGCAACTGTCTTTGAACAAAAGATTTTGAAAAGTCTTTGAACAAAAGTTTGTTTTGGAATGAGCTTCTCATTACAAATACCCTCCTTATATGTGTCATTAAAAAACCTTGTATAGTTTCTGAGAAAAAAAATTTGTTTTAAAAATATGCCATTCAGAAATATCTTCTTACCTTTTTGCTTCTCTCTCTCTCTCTCTCTCTCACACACACACACACACGCACACGAAATAATTTAATTTAATCCCCTTGCATTGGGGACATGCTTAGTAGCAAGCTTGGGGACAAAGTGGAAAAATGGCCATTTAGCCTAAGAAATTAGATTGCAGTTTTCCTCTACCAAGAAACAATTGTATATAGATGATAAAATATTGAACATTTGTGACAGTAATTTTATGTTATCCATTTAAAACTCATCTGACAGTTTTAAATATGGCAATTTTAGTTTCTTATCCATATCAACAGATATTAAAACTTCTACAATTCCTTATGGCTATGTCAGTCTTGATGTGTATAATGCCTTTTTAAAATAAGACTCAGCAGGAAAATCTCCATAATTATCTGGAGGTTTGGAAGAAACAAAATTACTTTTTTATGGCAACTTAATAGCTTCTTAAATCATTAAAGTGTTCCTTCAGTTTAGTCAGTGGTTTCAGCTGAGTTGTGAATCTCAAATATGTAAGTATTTTTCAGTCTAAATGCTGGAAGCATCACCTGGTAGTTTGAGGCTAGCAGGAGCCTTGGAGCCATCCTCTCCTTCCAGGTCTAGCCTCCATTTTTCCAGGGACTTGCTTCAAGTCCCATAGCCAGATGGGTTGGAGCTGGACCTAGAATCCCTGACTGTGACACTCAAGGCAAGCTCTGTGCTAAGTCGTTCCCTCAGTCCTAGAGACTCCAGCCTTTCCGAACTTTTCCTTTGGGATCCATTCAGTGATGTAAAAGACACATTTCTGTTGAAAGGGCGTGTTCTTCAGTATCAGAGCAGGAATGATGAATACTACCCTAGGGTTTTTTTTTTTTTAGCATTTTATTTATTTATTTGGTTGCGCCAGGTCTTAGTTGCACCAGGTCTTAGTTCCAGCAGGCGGGGTCCTTAGTTGTGGCATGCATGCGGGCTCCAGTTCCCCAACCAGGGATTGAACCCGGGCCTCCTGCATTGGGAGCTCTGAGTCCTACCCACTGCGCCACCAGGGAAGTCCTTACCCTAGGGTTCTAAGGCACAGAAATATACTTATCAAACATAGACATAAACAAAACATTAATGTGATAATCTAGTTCTCAGAACAGAATATACTATGCTTTCCATAATAAATTGTACTAATATTAATAGGAAACTTTGGATAGAAAAGTATAGTGAGTTTTAATACGAAAACAGTAAAAGTTATTTATCTAAGATGCCCAAAATTAAGACTTCCTATTATTTTCTGATTACTTAAAATCATTATATAAGCAAAGCATCAAACTTCTATAATTTGCTCCTGAGAGAGAACTTTTCTGTAAACATGCTTCCTTCTTCCATTTTTTTTCATAAGCAACAATTCAGTAATTTTCCTTATATCTCATTTAGACAATTGAGAATTCACATGTAGTATTAAACATTTCTCTTCTTCTTGAAATATATTTGCTATATATATACTTTTGATAACATTTTCAATTCTTCAAAAATTGAGGAAGCAGTGAAGGATTGGCTTCCTGAAACTTAATTCTAAGCAACAGAAGAGATTTAGGATGGGGCAAGATTTCTTAAGGTACAATTAATTGATTACATCTATATTTTATGTTTTGATTCAGGAAAACATAGTTAAAAGCAGAGAAATCTGATGTTTATTATTCTTGGATAAAAGCACGCCAAGGATCAGTAGAAGGTGTTGTAAACACCTCTTGACTTTCAAAGGAGAGTGATTAAGGATTTGTTTAAAAATGTTAGCATGGAGCTAAAAGAATGTCACACTCTCATTCTCTCAGGCCAGAAATACAGGGAATTCTGGGGGAAAAAATCCTCTGGACTTGAAGATATTCCTAGAGAATAGTGTTCTATGAGGGAAAATTTAGGTTTAATTTCACATGTAAACCTTCACCTGAAACTCAGAATCCTTTTTCAGAGAGGTTTCAAAGGCAAGCTGATTTGACCAAACATGTGGGAGTCCCAGAAATGGCATTCTTATCAGAGTTCTTTTGAAGTAGTATCAAATATAATTGTTTCAATGTTGTTGATATTAAAAATGGAAGAAAACTCGTTTTATTTAGTCTCTTATTCTGACTTTACCAAGATACCATATTTATTGCTATTTCCACATTTCTCACCATTCTTCAAAAGTCAAATCACAAGTGTTAATTAAATGTCTACTGTATGCATTTAATAACTGTGATGGAGGTTCTGGTGGAGAAATAGGTAACAACCCATTCTTTTCTTACATTAAAACCATTGCATTCTTTCTCACTTCTCTGACCTCATTCCATTGATCGCCCTTCCTCTATTTGCTACTTATGAACTCTTATTTGTCCTTCAAAACTTCAACTTGAATTTCATCTTCTCTGACACATCTACCCAGATTCAGCCAAACTGACTTAAGCCCTTCCTCCTCTGTGTTTCCAAGGAAATGTGTTCATTTTGCACATTATGACATTTTACATGTTGTATGATACTTTGTTGCCATGTTCTATCTCTACTGGGTTGCAAGATCATGTCTGTGTCATCTCTGCAACCATATCCAACATAAGGTCTCATTAAAGATTTGATCATCTTTGAGGAACTTGCTGTCAAGCAGGAAGCATATTTAAAATAACAAAAAATCATAGGAGACAATAATTAATTCATTAATTTATTCAACAGATTTTTATTAATTGCCTCTTTTGGCCTGGTTAAAAAAGTAAATAAGATAGACTTGGTACTGATTTCATAGAATTTAAAGTTTGGGCTTAGAGATAGATATTAAATAATGAATTATACAAGTGATTTGTAATTAGTGCAACAATAAAGAAGTACTGCATGCCAGGAGAATGAAGAATAGGCACAGGGAACAGCATGTTCAAAAGCTCTGAGGTGATAAGAAGCTTGGTCCTTTCGAGAAAATGAGAGAAGATTGATGTCATTGATACAGGAGTAGAAGGAAGAGACTGGCAATAGATCAATTTGGGGAGCTGGGCAGAGGCCAGATCATGCAGGGACTTTTAGGTCACATTAAAGTGTCTGGAATTTATTTTAAAACCAAAAGAAAATCATTCAAGAATATGAAGCAGGATTGTACCATGACTGAATTTAATGTAAAAAAAAGCTTATTCTAGCTGTCAGATGAATACTGGATGTGGGGAGATAAGTTGGGTGAATGATGATTGTAACTTATACTAGTGTGATGTAAGTGGGAATAGAGAAAAGTGGATGGATTTGAGAGACTTTTAGAAGCTGGAATCCACAATATTTAGAGGTTAGTTGGATATGCGTGTGTGTGTGAGTGTGTGTTTGTGTGTGTGTGTGTGTGAGTTTGGTATTTCGTGTTGAATTAGTGGTGGAAGCATGAGGGAGAAAAAAATGTCAAAGGTGACTCTCAGGTTTCTTAACTGAGCAACGTTGTGAATGACAGCATGTTTTACGTGCTTACGTGCAAAAATTTAAGAAATGAAAGGTTGTCAACCCCAATCTCCCTCACCAATCTTTTGAACCTAAAACCCCATTGGGTCTTTATAGAGTATCCAAGTGTCTCCTATAAAAAGGCAAAAGATCCCGGTGATGGGGGTTGATAGGTAATCTTTTAAAACATTTTTAGTAGAGATTGTTGGGACACTAACTGCTAGCAAGGAATGAGCCTTGAGTGCACAAGACTTGTCTGAGAGGGGCTCTTAGAGTAGGTGGTGAGACAGGAAATGGAGGACTGGAAAAAAGAGAGGGGCCTTGGAAACGGGCCTTACTTGTTGGCAAATGCAAGAATTTTGCTGGAGAATGGGAAGGTCCTAAAAGGAATATATCATAGTGTCTCCAGAGAAAGAGACGTTGCAGATGTGTAACTGCCATTCAAATCCCCTCCCCTTTGCTTTCAGCTGAGCTCTTCACCATTATGACAATCTTCTTTCACAAACTTAATCTAGTTGAGCTCTGTCCCCCATACCTGATTCCCTGATTTCCTGCAACTTTCCCTGAAATATCTAGCTCATAAGCCCATAATATGTTTCTGTGATTCAGCACCTCTTACTAATTAATGTAATACATTTTAGAAACTGTCTTAAAAAGTTTTAGCTTTCTGCCCTCCCTGCCCTTCATTTCTCTCCACCCACACTTTGAACTAAATATAAACTAGCTCGTCTGACTAAACCATGAATCCCTTTATAAAATGCACTAGGTGGCAGTAGAGGAACTCCTTCACTGTGGTTGAAAAATGCCTGCTGTGCAAGGGGAATGTGTATGAAAACAGTCAAGTTCCAGCTTCCCACTGTTACCTGAACTGAAGGCAGAGAGAAAATAAAAGAGGAAAGTAGCACAGTTAGCTAAATGCTGCTTCATCAATTCAACCTGCTTGGTATTCATGTCACATGGGAGAAAATGTTTTCAAGTACACTTGTCTCTTGTTTAATGAAGTAACTGCATTTCTGTCTTCTTTTTAAGCCATAAAATTAATTTCCATTAAATAAACTCCATTTTTCCTCACTGGATTTCATTATTAAATTGGGGATATAGTCCTTTAGAAAACAACTGGTCATGAATACAATTAAATCGTAGGAATGCAGCAAATATTTTGAAATAGCTCATTTAAAGGAAAATAACCATCTGCTAAAAACACTGACAATAGTATTAAAATATTTAGAAATATTTCTAAAGTATCAGTAACATTGTGCTATATTCCAAATAAGTCAGAAAATAGAAAATATTAAGAAAGAAAATATAATATCAGGTTCTTTAGAAGTAAAGGATCAAACTTGCATGCTAGTCACTCCTTAAATGTTTAGTAGTTTGACTCAATTTTTCCATTGTCTTGAACTGCCAATCCCCTTTTAAACTGTATATTAAATGTAATTTATTTAAAAAGTTATTTTCTGTATGAGAACTTGAGCTCTTTCCAGGTATTAGCTCATGCTAACTCTTTAATGGCCAAGCAGTGTTTATTTATTTACCTAATGGTAGATGTTCCATATTAGGTGATATTATTACTAACATTTACATCATGTGTTATAGTTTACAAAATGTTTTTTTCACATACATTATCTCATTTAATCTTCACAACTCTATGGTTAATGAGGGATTGTTTTTATCCCTTTTTTACAGATGAGGAAAAAACGAGGTCATAAAGGCTAAATACCTTATCCAAGGTCACACACATTTTAAGTGACAGCATTTTGACATAAACCTACGTTTTGACTCTAAATCTTGGGAACTTCCCACTACTACTCACTGACTCCCAAGCAAGTAGCCTATTTTAAAAAATTACGTTAATTTACCAAAACCAAAAACAAAACAGAGGCATATAAAGAAGAAAAAACAATGGCCCACTGTGGGTGGCCCATTGACGATAGATAGGGGCTGGATGGTGAAGGGCTTTGTAACCCTTGGAATAGAAACTTTCTGTCAAGGACAATGGGGGCCACTGAAGTATCCAGAGTCAAGGCACAACACGGTTTGCATGTTATAAAAGACAACTCTGGTTACAGTACAGGAGTGGTTTGGAGGCAGCAAGAGTGGCTGTGGGGAGGTTGGGGAGGTGGCCATGTCAGCGTTCAGGAGAAAGAAGTGGCTTTGGGTGGTGGCCATGGGCATTGTGAAAAATGGGCAGATTTGAGAGATGTTCAGTCATTTAAATGAACAGGCCTAGATGACTGAGTGTAGACTGAGGATAAAGGAAAGGGGTGTATCAAGGATGAATTTTATGATGGACAAACAGGTGGATAAAGGCGATTTTTTTTTTCTGAAATGTTATTTGTCTACTATCTAATTAATCAACAAAAATCCTTGTTAACAGATTTCTTTTATAGTTTTAACTTGCAATTCAAAAAGGCTGTGCTGTTTTGCCTGGAGTGTTCTTCTTCCTATCTTTCCCCGTCCTACAAACATAAGCTTAATCTGTCTCCTCCAAGAAATCTTTCTCCGTTTTCACAGCTGGAAAACTCTCTGTTCTCCTATGGCACCACGTCCACACCTCTGGCTTAGCTGTTGTCACAGTCTGCCTTTACTGTGGTGTTTCTATCTATTGCCTCAACCAAACTACAATTCTTTTGAGCTATACCTGAATAAATATCGGCTGAATAAATACGTGAATTAATATATTTGAACTCTTACTTTATTTTCCGTTTTACAAGTAAGATGGTATTCCTATTAAAAAAGGGAAAATTCACCATCATAAACAAGAAACTTAAGTCAAAGATGGGGGCAGGAGATTAGTAGACACTTAGAACTCTAAAATAATTTAAAGATTCATCCTTTGTCAGTTTCTTCATTTGCAAATATTTTCTCCCATTCTGAGGGTTGTCTTTTTGTCTTGTTTATGGTCTCCTTTGCTATGCAAAAGCTTTTAAGTTTCATTAGGTCCCGTTTGTTTATTTTTGTTTTTATTTTCATTACTCTAGGAGGTGGGTCAAAAAAAAATCTTGCTGAGATTTATGTCAAAGAGTGTTCTGCCTACATTCTCCTCTAAGAGGTTTATAGAGTTTGGCCTTACATTCAGGTCTTTAATCCATTTTGAGTTTATTTTTGTGTATGGTGTTAGGGAGTGTTCTAATTTCACTCTTTTACATGTAGCTGTCTAGTTTTCTCAGCACCACTTACCAAAGAGACTATGTTTTCTCCATTGTACAGTCGTGCCTCTTTTGTCATAGATTAGGTCACCATAAGTGTGTGGGTTCCTCTCCGGGCTAGCTCTAGACACACTACTTTATATACCAGTGAAAAGACTTTAGACATGATCTCAGAACTATGAGTGATAATCTTTTAGAAATAATAGAGAATGTCAGTAGCCTCAAATGAATGTAAATGGAAGAATGCCACAATTCTTATTAGGAAAGAATGGTAAGCTCCAGAAACAAAAATCACTAATTTTTATTTAAATCACAAAAATAATAAAGTAATTGATTAATTATCCAATTTATTTATTCTGTAAAAATATATTGACTACTGAGCATACAAAGGTAAGGAAGAAGGAAGCCATAGCCTCTTAGAGGAGACAGAGGCATGACAAAATAAATGTAACATGATGTGACCTGTATTATAATAGAGGTATGTACATACAGCTATGGTAATACAAATGAGAAATTAATTCTGCCTGAGCATGTAGTCAGGGATAGCTGAAGATAAGAAGTGACATTTGCATTACTCTTTAAATAATAAATAGGAATTCCCCAGTAATCAAATAGGAAAGAGCATCACAGGCATGCAAAATGCATAATCAAGTTATGAAAGAATTACAATGCCTCTCTGAGCAGGTGGAACAGAGGATGTGTGAGAGAAAATGTCATGGGATAATCCCAGAAAGGCAGGTTAGAACTGAGAGAGAGAGAACCTAGGTTAGGAGCCATAATAAAAAATTGGTGCCTGACTGTGTAGAAAATTTTAGAGCTCATTTCAAAAAACACATGGTTTACAAATGTGCAGGAAAAAAATGTAGTAATGAGAAGGAATTAGTATGTGAGTGAGAACCCACAGTGTCTGGCACAAAGGGATGATCAATAGATATTGAATGAGTAAACTTAGATTCATAAAGAAGTTTTAAAATGAACAATATTTATAAATATTTATGATATAAAATAAATATATAAAAAACAATAGCCTTTCTACATGCCAGAAAGTTACGGCTGGAAACTATAATGGAAACAATGCCCTTTTCAATAGCAACAAAACAAAATCTACATATGTGTAAGCTTATAAAAAATGAATTGGAACCTAGAGGAGTAAAGCACAAAACATTAATAAATGATATAAAAGATGAAAGATGACTTGAACATTTGTAAAGACATGCCATGTCACTGGATGGGAACACAACATATAAGAGGTATCAATTCTTGCAACTTATTTAGTATTTTAATGCTATTTTAATAAAAATCTCAATAACACTTTTTTTTCTATGCAGGAAAAAAATAGAAATTCAAGCTTCTTCTGGAGGAGTAGTAAGATAAAAATATCCAAATTCAATTTTGTTTAAAAAAAAGACTAATGAGAAAGTCTTCTCTTTTTTGATATCAAAAGATATTACAAAGCCATAATAATTGAAATAATATGATATCAAAACAAAATTGTACACAAATATCATTGTCATGTCATAAAGAACTCAGAAATAAACTTTAATGTATAAATAAGATGTCATGGAAAATTAATGTGAAAAAAATGGTTTATTCCATAAATGATACTGGCAAAGTTTGTAAGCTGGAATAGAAGATCATTTATCCAAGCTTCTAAACACCAGAAGAATTCATAGAAAAGACAATTATAAGTGTGATTATTGATTTTAAAATAATGCTATTGTAATTACTGAAGAAAGACTTGTTGTAGTATACAATCTATGAATTTTGGGGTTGGAAAAAACTGGTTGGTAATTTCATGGAATGTACAATTTGTGATGTATGTTTTAGCAGATACTAAACTTATTGAAATGCAATTATGTAAACACTTATATGCAATGTGCCAATTAAAAAATATGCATTCTTAAACATCACTAATTATTAGAGAAATGCAAATCAAAACCACAAGGAAGTATCACCTCACACCAGTCAGAATGACCATCATCAAAAAGTTTACAAATAATAAGTGCTGGGGAGGGTGTGGAGAAAAGGGAACCCTCCTACACTGTTGGTGGGAATGTAAATTGGTGAAACCACTATGGAAAACAGTATGGAGGTTCCTTAAAAAACTAAAAATATAGCTACCGTATGATCCAGCAATCCCACTCCTGGGTATATATTTGGAAAAGATGAAAACTCTAATTCGAAAAGATACATGCCCCCCAATATTCATAGCAGCACTATTTACAATAGCCAAGACATGGAAACAACCTAAATGTCTATTGGCAGATGAATGGATAAAGAAGATGTGGTATACACACACACACACACACACACACACACACACACACACACACAAGGGAATATTACTCAGCCATAAAAAAGAATGAAATAGTATCATTTGCAGCAACATGGATGGACCTAGAGAGTACCATACTAAGTGAAGTAAGTCAGACAGAGGAAGACAAATATTATATCACTTATATGTGCAATCTAAAAAATAATACAAATGAATCTATGTACAAAATAGAAATAGAGTCACAGACATAGAATACAAACTTATGGTTACTAAAGGGGAAAGGAGTGAGGGAGGGGTAAATTAGGAGTGTGGAATAGCAGATACAAGTTATTATACATAAAAAAGATAAGCAACAAATGATGTTCTGTATAGCATAGGGAACTATATTCAATATCTTGTAATAACCTATAATGGAAAATAATCTGAAAAAATATAACTAAATCACTTTGCTGTACACCTGAAACTAACACAATATTATAAATCAACTATATTTCAGTGAAAAAAGAAAATAAAAATATGCATCATTTTGGATAAACATTGTTAATCCAGAACAAGCCATATTCTTGACTTCATAAATATACCTTGTTCTACTCTATTTGGAGAAAATTTGATCCACACTGGACTTCATAAAGGCATGCCAATGAAAGGACAGAGAATGTCGGATTGTACAAAAAGGAAGACCCAAATTTATGCTTTCTACAAGAAGCATATTTTAAATATGAAGATAAGGATACTATACAAGTAAAAGAATTGAAAAAAAATACACCATGCAAAAAACTAATAAAAAGAAACTAGGAGTGGCTATATTAATATCAGACAAAGTAGACTCCAGAAAAAGGAATATTACCAGAGACAATAAAGATAGGCAATAGAGAAAAATCAATAAAATTGATAAATCTGTAGTTCTTCTGGTTAAAATTAAAAGAGGAGGGACTTTCCTGGTAGTCCAGTGGTTAGGACTTCGCGTTTTCACTGCGTGGTGGGCCCGAGTTGGATCCCTGGTCGGGGAACTAGGATCCTGCATGCCACGTGGTGCGGCCAAAAAAAACAAAAGAAAAAAAGGAGAAAGTCACAAATTATCAATATAAGAAACAAAAAGGGAGATATCACTATGGATTCTAAAGATATTAAAATAATAGTAAGACAATATTATGAATAAATTTATGACAATAAATTCGTCAACTTCGGTAAAATGGACAACTCCTTGAAAGACACAAATTAACAAAAAGGACTCAAGAAGAAGATAAAACCTTAAAGCTTTTATATCTACTTTAAAAACTGAATTTATACTTAAAAATCTTCCCACAAAAAAATGTCCAGTCAATGTGGTTTCACTGGTCAAGTCTACCAAATATTTATGGAATGAAAAATACCAATCTTATGTGAATTCTTTCAGATGAAAAATTGGTAGAGATAGTTCATAGTTCATTTTTATGAGGTCAGTATAGAGAGATGCCATGTTTATGGATTGGAAGCTTCAGTATTGTTGAAATATAAATTCTCCACAAATTAATCCTTACATACAATTCAATTCCAATAAAAATTGCAGTTGACTTTTTTTTGGTAGAAGTGGACAAATTGATTCCCAAATTTATATGGAAATGCAGAGGACCCGAGCATTTAAAAATTTTTAACAAAGAATAGCAAAGTTGGAAGACTTCCAACTTAACTGAAGCTGCAGTAATCAAGACAGTGTGGTTTTGTCTAAGTATTAACATATAGGTCAATGGACAGAATCGTGAGCTCAGAAATACATGCATCCATATATGGTTATTTGATTTTCTGTAAAAGTGTCATGGTAATTCCATAAGCAAAATATAGCCTTATAAAAAATCTTGCTGGAACAATTGTTTATCTTCATAAAAAATGAACCCTGACTCATCTCTTTCCATTCACCATAAATTAACTCAAAACGAATCATAGAGTTAAATATGAAAACTAATACTATAGGACATCCCCCCAAAAACGTAAGAGAAATTCTTCACACCCTGGAGTAGTTGTAGGTTTCTTAGAGAGGACACAATATGCATAAACCATAAAAGGAAAAAATAGACAATTAAAGTTTACAAAAATGAAAAACTTCTGTTATTTGAAAGACAACTTTAAGAAAACAAATAGTCAAGCCACAGATAGGAAGAAAATATTTGCAATATAGCTGATAAAGGACTTGTATACAGAATGCATAAAGAAGACACATCCTAGTAAGGAAAAATAATCAATAAAAACAGGCAAAAGATTTGGACAGATACTTCATAAAAGAAAGTATACAAATGGTGATTATGCACATGAAAAGGAATTCAACATTATTAGTCATCAGGGAAGTGTGAATTAAAACTGTAATCTGTATGGAAATATGTATGGAAATATGTTAATATAAATGTTTCAGACATTACATGAAAAAAAAAACAAAAAAAAACCCTGTAATCTGATGCCACTATACATATTAGAATGACTAAAATTAAAAATATCATCAAACAGGCAAATGGATATATTTTGGTATATTTGCACAATGTGATACTACTCAGCAATGAAAACATGAGTGATAAACACAACATGCAACATGGATACAATATCAAAACATGCAACAACATGGATGAATATCAAAAATATTATGCTGAGTATCAGAAGCCAGACACAGAAAAGCACATGTTGTATAATTCCATAGAGTCAATAATGACAGAAAGCAGGTAAAAATTTTTCCTGAATATGGGGATGAAGGGGGATTTTGCAGCAGAGAGAACTTTTGGGGTGATGTAAATATTTTATCTTTATTGATTATACTGTTGTGTACATTTTTCAGAACTCATCAAATTATGCCCTCAAAGTCAGTGCATTTTGTTGTAAGAAAATTGTACCTTAATAAAGTTTATTTACTAAAGGCACCTGTGTAAATGGGAAACATATTTGGCACAACTTTGAGACAAAGGGTTATTCTGACTTTCTACATAAAATCAAATAAATAAATAAGAAAACTTTGAGACTCAACAGATGAGTTGTGAAAGGTCATGTAGAAGAAATGCATTCACAGAAGATGAAATACAAATGAGTAATAAAGTTATAAAAATATTCAAGTTAAAGATGTTTAAAAAATTTAAAAAAAGAAAAAAAATATTCAAGTTGTTTAGCAATCAAATAAATGCTAATTAAAATGATTAAAAGTTTTTTCATAGCAATGATTAAAATCTTTTCATAGCAAAAGATTGAAAAATATTATAATAGTGCTAGAAAGAATTTGGTGTTGGTTCACTGTTGGCAGGAACATGAATCATATAACTGTATGAAAAGCAAATTGTAAATATATACTATGAACCTTAAGTTTGCTTAACCATACTTTGCTCCATTAATCTTAATTTTAGGACTCTATGTTAAGGAAATTCTCAAAAATGTAGATAAAACTTTAAGTAAAATAAATTGACTCCAGCATTATTTGTATTATCAAAACCCTAAAAATAGCCTAAATGTCAAGTAATACAGGAATGTTAAATTAATGATTTTTAGACTTTTGAGAAAATCTAACGGAAGTTTTTTTTTTTTTTTTTTTTTTTTAAAAGGGAACGCACATTTTTAAAATTTATTTATTTATTTATTTATTTATTTATCTATCTATGGCTGTGTTGGGTCTTCGTTTCTGTGCGAGGGCTTTCTCTAGTTGCGGCGAGCAGGGGCCACTCTTCATCGCGGTGCGCGGGCCTCTCACTGTCGCAGCCTCTCTTGTTGCGGAGCACAGGCTCCAGACGCGCAGGCTCAGTAGTTGTGGCTCACGGGCCCAGTTGCTCCGTGGCATGTGGGATCTTCCCAGACCAGGGCTCGAACCCGTGTCCCCTGCATTGGCAGGCAGATTCTCAGCCACTGCGCCACCAGGGAATCCCCGGAAGTTTTTTTAATCAAACAAAATCTTACTTAGAACCTCAGTAATCAAGACACACAATAGCAGATCTGTTCTGGGGATGGTGTCTACCTACCCCACCTCTTTTTGGCTCTTTGCAGTGGATTTTCAGAGGCTCTTTGGAAGAACCCTATGCCTTTGAGAGCACAGTTTGAAACTCACTCCAGTAAACAAGTTACTATTATCTATACAATGGTATCTTATGATATTTGCAAAGAATATTTGGAGGTATGAGAAAAATTTTTAAATATAGAATACAAAGTTGTAAATATATTTTATAACCTCAGCTATGTGATATATATCTGGAAAAAAGAAAAGAAATAATAAATAAATTACAAATGTTTTCTTGAAAATGAAAATAGCTTTGATATCTGGATAGTAAGATTATGACTAACTTTAGTTTTATCTTTATGCTTTTCTGAGTTTCTCAAGCTTTTAGCAAGATGGGCATATGGTTTTTATGTTGAGAAAAAAATGTGTGTGTGTTTAAAGTATGTCTTGCCAAACACACTTCATTTTGTTTTTTTGATATGTAAGTTAGTGGAAATGCTGTGGTTCTACCATCTTATTTCAATTCAATGACTGACAAAATTTCTCATGGTATTTTATTACAAAAGTAATGGACTGCAGGCTGGGTGAAATACAGTTAGGGAGAGTCACTGTTGGTTGAGCAGTGCACTCAGTTACAAATATTTATTGAACACTCATGACTCTCTGGGATCTCTGCTGGGCCCTGAGAGTGTAAAGTGAATAATACAGGGTTTCTGCCTTCAGAGACACTTAGTTCAGGGAAGAACAAGCATGAGTGCAAATAATCACAGTTCCACAGTGACATACATCCACTGCAGATGTGGCAGTAATATTGAAGAATGACTGGCCTTGGGGCAACATCACAGAGGAAGTTTTATGTCCACTTACTTTATGGTAAGCACCATTCTAAGTGCTTTACTTTGAGTCAGGAGTATGAGTCAGGAGTCACTGTTGCAAGCAACAGAGATCAACTCTGGCTGATTACTCAGAAAAGGAGTTTTATTTGAAAGATGTATAGTTGTTAGCCTGAAGAACCAGGCTCGAGACAGTTTCTGGGAACAATATATGAAACCTTGATGTGCTACGGGCTCCAGTGAGAAGTAGAGCAATCACATCACCGTGGTTGGTCCTGCTGCATCAGGACTCAAACTTGCTACTACCCAGCCCCTGAAATTCCATATCTCTGCACCCAGAACAGTCAGCACAATGATTGTCACGCAAGGCCTCCCTCTTTGGGATTGGGGCCTTGGGTTGGTGAGTAATTGTGGTTGGTGGAGCCCAGGTCACATGCCATCCTCTTAGCTGTAACAAAGCTGGAGGGTTCTGGGTTTTTGCCTTGAGTAGACAGGACTCATAAGCCTAGATGCTTTCCATATGTAGCAAGAATATTCCAAACAGGCTGGGTAACCAGAAAGCCTGACAGTTATCCACTGTACACATGTTATGTCATTTAATCCTTATGACCACCTCATGAGGTATTACATAGTCTCCATTTTTAAGATGAGGAAATTAAAGATTTAAGAGGTCAAAAAATGTTTGTGTGTCTCCAAAGCTAGGAAGTGGTAGATAGAGCAAGAAACTGAAGTCTTTCTGGGTCCCAAGGTCACATGCCATCAACTATCTACAATCAATGCTCTGACTCACAGAGGAGGTGACCTCTGGTAGAATCTTAAGGGATAGGCGTTTTTAAGATCAATGTGGGTGTAACAAGGGTCCATTGTGAAGGAGAAGAGGATGATACTGGAAAGGTAGTGAGGTTCTGGACCATGATAAGAGGAGAAGCTGATAAAAATGACCAGGCTTAGCAGATATAGGGCCTAACTGTCAGAAAGAATCAGTGTAAAGATTTTTAATCAATGCTTTTCCTGGGATCCTCTTCCCATGATATTTTTTTTTAAACAGGTTCCAACCCCCCCTCAGTTGTTCCAGCCATAAATTATTTGGATTTTATTTTATAAGTTCTTAGACTTAACCTGTTGAAAGCTATGGGGTTTTCTCCCACACAACATTCTGCACATATATCTTCAAGATAGTCACAGACTTTATCCTGGAGTCCATCCATAGAACATTCATGGGTTCAGGCCATGGGGAGTAAAAGGAGAATTTAACTGATACAATGCCATAATAAGACTTATGCTTTAAAAAGAGATAACTTTGACAGAATTGTAGAGCATGAGTTAGGAGAGGATCAACAAATGAAAGAAGAGAAAATGGTTAGGAGGGTGTTGTAAGCCTCCAAGCAAGAAATGATGAAGACTTAGTTACATAAAAATTGTTAATTGTTCAGTGAAAGCTTACTGTCCAGAGATGGACATCTCTGCGAACAGACATACTTAAATTCAGGATAAGTGAGGTTCACCTGACCTGAAGCAGGTCATATTTGGGAACCTGGAGGCCTGTATACTAATGTATACAAACAAATGAAGTAGCTGCCTCAACTCTGAAAGCCCTTTGGGTTTGAGTGAAGATAAGTACAGTGTTTGCTCAGGAAAATGTAGCCCCACACTGCTGTTCTCTGGTTGAGCCATAATAGAATGCTGCCTGAAACCTTAGGTGCCATGTTTAAATAACATGTAGCGAAAGTTAAATGGCATTTAGGAGAAGGGAGATAGGACAGGAAAATGCTGGAGAATTATTTCACTATGTAAAAGGAAGGATCAGAGCATGGTATTGCTTGAGGTGAATTAACAGAAGACAGAATTAAGGTTTTCAAATATTTGAAAGGCTAGCATTTATTCTCTCATACTCCAGATGTCAGAAAGAAGACCATTGGGTAGGAGTAAGATTTGGGGTCAGCTTAAAAAAGAAATGTGTAACTATTACAACTGTCTGAAGAAGGCTGGCCTGGCTCACAAGGCAAAGAGACATTCAGAAAAAAGCTGGACACCATCTGTCAGAAGTTCTGCAGAAGGGAATTCTGCATGGAAGCTGGGGGGCTGGACCGGGAACAGGTGATGGATGAGAGGGAGATAGAGGAGGTATGAGTCATTTGAGCTCTAAGTTATCTTAAATTCTGAAAGTGTGTAATACCACATAATTAGATATCACCAAGTCTTAATTATTTAAATAACTGAAATAAAACTATTCAAAAAAAGGAAATGGCCAAAGGACTTTTGAGGCCACACCATTTCTAATAGATTGGAGGAGAGAAGAGTGAGAAGGTAGCCTTCTGTCTCCTTGGCCATCTGAATTTTCTTTTTGAGTCTACCAGGCAACAGTGAGATTTCATGGAAGAAACATGCATTTTTAATGATTAAAAAGCAAAGAGCAATGAAGAGCACACAATGCTTGTAAAAAACTGGAGGGGAAAGAAGGAGTAAAAAGGGATGGGAATTCTTTCCCAGGAAGAGCAGGTAGTTGTGAAGACACAATCATAATAAAGTTACTCATATTATTTTTATAATTATTGAATATTTATTATGTGCCAGATTTGGTGCAAAAAGCTTTGCAAACGTTGTTTCAGTTAACCCTCACAAAAACCCTAAGTGGTCCTATCAATGTCATCCCTCGTGTTATAGATAAGAAAATGGAGTCTTTGAGAGCTTAAATAGCTTGCTAGTAAGTAGTGTTGGGATTATTAAACAGGCCACTTAAATACCTTATCCAAAGATCTTCAGTCTCCAAGGTGCATCCACAGGAGTTTATATCCCAACTTTTATATAATTGAGAGCTATTTTATTATTTTAATATTAATTAGATCCTAAAACCTAAACAGCTTTCTCTCTTAGTAATACATTCTCTCAATCTCTCTCTCTCTTCCCCTCTGTCTCTCTTGGATAAAGCAGGGTTGTAATTGTATAGGCAGATGGATGCAGCCTGGATTGACAGAGGTCCTCTCTGCTTGTAAAGAACAGCTTCATGTTCATCCACGCATCTGCTTGGTATCCATGCAACCATGAAATAGAACAGCTTTTGCATATTTATACTCTTCTTCTTCGTGCCATGCAGACATGGGGAATTACATGGTCATTTAGGAGTCTGACTGTCCATTTAGGAACAGTTTATAACACCCAATAGAATAAAATCACAGACAGGGAACATTTTTCTCCTTTCTTTCCCCAGAGATTTTGGCTCGGCAAAATTCCATTTGGTTCATAAATTCACACTGTTCGTGCCTACTCTTTTATTTTCCCTAATGACCCTGTTGCCTTCTATGTAGTCTTGCATTGATAAGCCAAGGGAATAGGAAACATCTGTTCATAGAAAGTACTCAGATTTTAATAGAAAAAGACTACTCTGAAAATTAAGATAATATACACATTGATACGATGGCACAGGGAGTGTAAGAAATGCTTCTTTTCAATAAGCACATTTTACTAAGAATGTCATTTCCACAGCCATCTAAGTCCAGGGACAATATTAAAAAATGTGGGCCTCTCTCTGTAAATCTCCTAATCTCATAGATGCATTGATCTGTAAACTCAATTCTACCACACCTGCAGTACTGCCAAGGTTGGTCACTGCTAACTTTCACACATGCCCATCACAGTGGGTGTGGCCTGTTAGTAAATTATTGATATTTACACTAAATTTACCTGGACTCAAATAGGAGCAATGGGAGGCTGGAGAATAGACCCTGTGAGGTCCTTCTAGACAGAAACCTGACCAGAGACATCAGACCTTGCCATACCTTTTGCTTTGTACTCTTGCTTTCCCCCCTGACTATTTTCAAGTGGAAGAAATTAGTAGCCTCTATAACCTGACATGAGATCTAATGAATTCGTAGGTTCAAGAAATGTTAGTACTGGAAGGGATATTACCTCATTAGATTAGAGCAATATTTTTTCAAACTACAGGTTGTGAACCATTAGAGAGTGGTAAAATCAATCTAATGGATTGTGATTGATTAAATATGGTCACAAATTCTCTGACTCTGCTATCACTAAGAAAAAGTGTCTGCATCTCCTCCTTTTGGATCTGGGTTGACTAATAGAAGGCATCAGAAGAGCCATTCTGGGACTTGGGAGGCTAGGTCATAAGCAACTTTGCAGTTTCCACTCAGGTCTCTTGGAATGCTCATTCTTGGGGTACTCTCTCTAAGAACCCAGGTGCTGACCCATGAGAAACCATACTACATGAAGAAGACAAGTGTAGCTGCTTACTCGACAATCAGAGCTGAGCTTCCAGCTAACAGCCAGCACTACTGCCAGCCATATGAGTGAGTCCAGCACAGCTGAACGTCAGAATTCTGTAGCTCTAGCCTACAGTCGGTTGCCTGACTGCAATTGTATAAACCCCCCACCCAGTAGGAACCACTCAGTGGAGCCCATTCAACCTATAGAACCCCTTGAGATAATGTTATTTTTAAGCCCTAAGTTTTGATGTGTTTTGTTATGCAGCAGAAGATAACCAGAACACAGGTCAAGATAATTTTTTTGTAAGATAGAATAAAATAATAGAAAATAATAGAGAGATATAAAAGAAAAATGTTGCTTTATAAAGATTTTTATATTGTTTGTATGAGTCAGAGAAAGAGAGAGAAATAAAGAGCGAGCGAGAGAGAGAGAGGCTGTGTTGTGATGTAAAATATCTTTCTGTCTTTTAGAAAAGAGGTTTATAGAGACATTATGCACATGCTATACAATATACTCACTTGGAGTGTACCACTCAATGCCTTTTAAGTATATTTACTGAGTTGTGCAAACAACATCATAATCAATTTTAGAATACTTCCATCACCTCAAAAAAACCCCTCTGTACCCATTAGCAGTTATTTCCCATTCCTGTCCCCTGCCCAGTCCCAGGGAACTACTAGTCTACTTTCTGTCTCCATAGATTTACCTGTTCTGAACATTTTATATAAATGGAATCACACAATATGTGGTCTCTTGTAACTGACTTCTTTTATTCAACGTTTTTAAAGTTCACTCATGTCATAGCATGTAACAATATTTCATTCCCTTTTTTATTGCCAAATAATATTCCATTGGTGAATATACCACATTTATTTACCCTTTCAGCAGTTAAAGGGATATTTGGGTTGTTCTGTGGGCTACTATGAATAACGTTGCTATGAACACTCATGTACAAGTTTTTATGTGGGCATGTTTTCATTTATCTTAGGCATGGTACATCTACATTTAACATTTTGAGGAACTGCCAGACTATTTTCCAAAATAGCTGCACAATTTTACATTATCACCAGCACTGTATGAGTGTTCTAATTCCTCCACATCCTAGCCAACATATGTTATTGGCTGTCTTTTTTATTGTGGTCCTTCTAGTGTGTGTGAAGTGATATCTCATTATGGTTTTGTTTTGCATTTCCATAATGGTGAACGATTTTGAGCATCTTTTCATGTTATTATTGATCATTTCTGTATCCTTTTTAGAAAATGTGCATTCAGATCCTTTGCTCACTTAAGAAAGTAGGTTATTTGTCTTTTTATTATTCATTTGTAAGAGTTCTTTATATATTATGGATACAAGTCCCTTACCAGGTATGTGATTTGCAAATATATTTTTTCCATTTTGTGGGTTGCCATTTCACTTTTTTGAAGTATTTTTGCAGCATAAAAATTTCAGTTTATTTAAAAGTCTAATAATTTATATATTTATTTTTGTTGCTGTGCTTTTGGTGCAGTATTTAAGAAGTCCTTGCCTGACTCAAGGTCATGAATATTGACTCTTATGTTTTATATTTTAAGCTCTTACATACACGTCTATAATCAACTTTTAGTTAATTTTTGTGTATAGTGTGAGGAAAGAGTTCAACTTCATTCTCTTGCATGCAGGCTATCCAGTTGTTTGCATCCATTGTATCCAATGATGTTTGATGAAAACACTATTCTTTCCTGTGTTCCACAAGTCTTGGCACCCTTGTGGAAAATCAGTTGATCTGGTCCATTCTACTAGATTAAAGTCAGAAAAATCTTGTATACTTGAAGGCACTTTTCTTTCTTTTTCTTTTTTTTGGCCATGCGGCTTGCAGGATCTTGGCTCCCTGACCAGGGATCCAACCTGGGCCCACGGCGATGAAAGCACAGTGTCCTAACCACTGAAATGCCAGGGAATTCCCATTGCATTTTTTTCTTTACAGGGAATCTTACGGATTACCTGGTTAATCCTTCAAGGAAACCTGACTATAGGCTAGATCCCCTTGCCATGTGCTCCTGAAGCACCTTATACTATACTCCTACTTGAATGCTTATTGAATTGCCATTTCTTGGTTATTGTTTGCCTTCTTGACTATACTTAAAGCTCCAAGGGCAGGGATTATGTCTACCTTGTTTGCCTAGTCTAGTGCTTAACATAAAGTGAATGCTTAGTAAATATTTGCTATATTGTTGAGTTAAAGGTGAACGAGACCCCAAAATGTGGAAGTGTGCATTGACTAGTCCAGGATTATACACTAAATTAGAGTTAGAATCAAGACCACAACCTAGTCAAGAGAATTCTATTCCACTCTTTCATGTCATTGGTCCTATTCATGTGCACTGTAGGTATCAATACATGAGAAGTTTGGGACTTCCCTGGGTGCAGTGGTTAAGAATCTGCCTGCCAATGCAAGGGACAAGGGTTCAATCCCTGGTCCAGGAAGATCCCGCATGCTGTGGAGTAACTAAGCCCATGTGCCACAAATACTTAGCCTGCACTTTAGAGCCTGCGTGCCACAACTACTGAAGCCTGCGTGCTCTAGGGCCCGTGTGCTGCAACTACTGAGCCTCTGTCCCACAACCACTGAGCCTGCGTGCTGCAACTACTGAAGCCCACACGCCTAGAGCCCATGCTCCACAATGAGAAGCCACTGCAATGAGAAGCCTATGCACTGCAATGAAGAGTAGCCCCCACTTGCCACAACTAGAGAAAGCCCATGTGTAGCAACGATGACCCAGTGCAGCCAAAAAAAAAAAAAAAAAAAAAAAAAAAAAAAACTTGAGAAGTTTTAGAGTAAGGGGCTTGTTGGAATGTCATTTAAAAAATATGATGACTTATTTGGGAATGAGCCTTTTAAATTTTACTAAAGAAAATAAAAGAAAAAACTTAGGACTTCTGGATTCCAGTCCAGCATGTAAGTTGCTTGGAAGTCATCACTCCATCCTGACAAGTAAAAACCTGAACAAGCTGAAAGTCAACAACTCTTCTCAGATCTGTCAAAAAAGTGAGGTCACAAGGCAAGCCATCACTCCCCAAATTAGAGAGAGAGACAAGAGAATACAGAGAATCACAACTTACTGGAGCAGAAATCCATAAGCAGAAACTTCCATGGGAGTCAGTACCAGGGTAAGAAAACTTGAACTGTAATTGAAGAATTCCTGGAGAGCTCAAAGTGGAAGAGCCTGAGAGTTAAAAACTCCTGGGAGACCCAGCCACAGGGGACCCCCACACTTTTGTGAGTTTTACCACCAGAAGCTGGACCAGGTTCTCACAGTGAACATAGGAAAAAAATTCCTCATGCTTCTGGCAGGGAAAGGGGAAAAGGAACCATTTTGAAATATGCCAGAATAGTCTGTTCATACAAGGCTTGCCCTCAAGAAAAACTATTTTACCAGAGACTAAACTACTGGAGATTTATCAAAGCCTAACTGACTGGGGGAAGGGAAAACCCAACTCCTATAGCATTCCACATGGGAGATAGGAAACACCAAACTACAGCCCCTCTAGCTTCTGACATATGCAAGAAGGGAAATATCCAACTCTAGTTCACTCTAGCCATTCTGTCTCACTTAAGGCAGGGGAAAGGGAGAAGCACTTGTGAAGTCCCAGTCCAGAGGCAAAGGATCATTAATGGACTGAGACCTACTCATAGGATTCCTGAGTGCTTGCCTTACCCCTACACCTCACCATCACATTACTAAAGGTTCATTTACCACAGTCCTTTTTATCCAGTACATCATGTCTGGCTGCCAAGAAAAATTTAAGGCATACTAAAAAGCAAAAAACAGAGCTTGAAGTGACAGAACAAGCATCAGAATCAGACACAGATTTGGCAAGGATGTTGGAATTATCAGATCAGGAATTCAAAATGACTATGATTAATGCGCTGAGGACACTAATGTATAAAGTAGACAGCATGCAAGAACAGATGGGCAATGTAAGCAGAAAGATGGAAATCCTAAGGAAAAATCAAACAGAAATGTTAGAAATCAATAACAAATATAACAGAAATGAAGAATGCCCTTAATGGACTGAGGAAAGAAACTCTGAGATTGAGATTATATAAAAGGAAACCTCTAAAACAGAAAAAGCAAGAGAAAAAAGACAGAAAAAAATGGAATAGAATATCCAAAACCTGTGGGACAACTACAAAAGATAAAACATGTGCATAATGGGAATACCAAAAGGAGAAGAAAGAGAGAAAGGAAATGAAGAAATATTTGAAGAAACAATGACTGAGAATTTCCCCAAATTAATATCAGACACTAAACCACGTATTAGAGAACATCAAGCAAGATAAATGTATGTATATATCTAGGCATATCATAGTCAAACAATCACAGTTAAAGAAAAAAAATCTTGAAAGAAACCAGAGGAAAAACAGCTTACTTACGGAGAAGCAAAGATAAAAATTACATACAACTTCTCCTCAGAAAACCACGCAAGCAAGAAGGTGGAGTGAAATATTTAAAGTGTTGAGAGAAAAAAAATCACTAACCTAGAATTTTGTACCCTGCAAAATTATCCTTTGCAAAATACTTTTTCAGACAAACAAAAACTGAAGGAATTTATTGCCATCAGGCCTCCTTACAAGAAATTTTTTTAAAAATTGAAGTATAGTTGATTTACAATATTCTGTTAGTTTCATGTGTATGGCACAGTGATTCTGCATACTTGCAGATTATACTTCATTATAGGTTATTATAAGATGAATGGATATAATTCCCTGTACTATACCGTATATACTTGCTGCTTATCTATTTTATACGTAATAGTTTGTATCTGTTAATCCTATACCCTTTATTTTTCCCTCTACCTTACCCTCTCCCCTTTGGTAACCACAAGTTTATTTCCTACATCTGTTTCTGTTTTGCATATACATTCACTTGTATTATTTTTAGATTCCACATTTAAGTGATGTTATACAGTAAGTACTTTTCACTTAGCATAGTATTCTCTTGGTCCATCCACATTGCTGCAAATGGCAGAATTTCATTCTTTTATATGGCTGAGTAATATTATATATAATCACATCTTCTTAAACCAATCATTTGTTGATGGGCACCTGGGTTGCTTCTATGTTTTGGCTATTGTGAATAGTGCTGCTATGAACACTGAGGTGCATGTATCTTTTCTAACTAGTGTTTTCATTTTTTCCAGATATATACCCAGGAGTGGAATTGCTGGATAATATGGTAAGCTTTATTTTTACCTTTTTAAGGGAACTCCACACTGTTTTCCATAGTGGCTGCACCAATTTACATTCCCACCAACAGTGTATGAGGGTTCCCTTTTCTCCACATCCTCTCCAACATTTGTTATTTGTAGACTTTTGATGATAGCCATTCTGACAGGTCTGAGGTGGTATCTTATTGTGATTTTGATTTGCATTTCTCTAATAATTAGTGATGTTGAGCATCTTTTCATGTGCCTGTGAGCCATCTGTGTGTCTTCTTTGGAGAAATGTCTATTCAGGTCTTCTGCCCATGTTCTGATTGGGTTGTTTGTTTTCTTGGGTATTGAGTTGTATGAGCTGTTTATATATTTGGGATACTAACCCCTGTCAGTTACATCATTTGCAAATATTTTTTCCCATTCCATAGGTTGTCTTTTCATTTTGATGGTTTCCTTTGCTGTGCAAAAAATATTAAGTTTAATTAGGTCCTATTTGCTTAATTTTGCTTTTATTTCTTTTGCCTTAGGAGACTGATCCAACAAAACATTGCTATGATTTATGTCAAAGAGTGTTCTGCCTATGTTTTCTTCTAGTTTTATGGTTTCAGGTCTTATATTTAGGTCTTTTAACCATTTTGAATTTATTTTTGAATATGGTGTGAGGGAATGTTCTAATCTCATTGTTTTGCATGTAGCTGTCCAGTTTTCCCAGCACCACTTGTTGAAGAGACTCTTTTCTCCATTATATATTCTTGCCTCCTGGGTCATAGGTTAATTGACCATAGGTGCATCGGTTTAATTCTGTGATCTCTATTCTGTTCCATTGATTTATCTACAAGAAATGTTAAAAGAAATTCTTTAGAGAGTAGCAAAATGATATAGGTCAGAAACTCTGACCTACATAAAGAAAAGAAGAGCATTGGAGAAGGAATAATTGAAGGTAAAATAAAAACTTTTATTTTTTTTTATTCTTAATTAATCTAACAGATAATAGTTTGTTCAAAAAAATAATAGCAACAATGTGTTCAATAAGTATGTACACATGTATATGTATACATAGTTTGGTATATTTATGTATAAGTGTAATAAATGTCAGCAATGATACAAGGGACAAGAGAGAGAAATTAGGATTATTTTTATAAGATACTTGCACTACACATGAAGGAGTACAGTGTTATTTGAAAGTGGACTTGAAGTAGTTGTAAATGTATATTGCAAACTCTAAGGCAACCGCTAGAAAAAGTAAAAGAAGAAGTATGACTGACATGCTAAGAAAGGAGAGAAAATAGACTCATATGACATGCTCAATTAAAACTACAAAAGGCAGAAAAAGAGTGGAAGATAAAAATAGGAACAAGGAACAAGGGCAATGAAGAGAAAAAACTAACAAATATAATGGTAGATATTAGTCCAACTGTATCAATAATCATTTTGGATGTCATTAGTCTAAATGCACTAATTAAAAGACAGATTGTCAGAGTGGATCAAAGAACCCAGCTATACATTGTCTAAAAGAAATCCACTTTAAATCTATATGGCTTTAAAGGCACATAGAGTAAAAGTAAATGGATGGAGAAAGATATATCATGATAATACTTATCAAAAGAAATCTGGAGTAGGTATGTTAATTTCAGACAGAGCAGACTTTGGAGTAAGGAAAGTTACCAGTGGTAAAGAAGGGCATTACATAATACTAAAAGGGTCAATTCTACAAGAATACATCATAGTTCTGAATGTTTATGCACCTAAAAACAGAGCATCACAAATGGGAGGCAACTATTGATGAAACGAGAATAGATAAATCCACTATTAGAATCAGAGACTTCAACACTCATCTGTCAGAAATGGACTGATCCAGCTGGCAAAAAATCAGTAAGGACATAATTCAATACAAGAGCACCATCCATCGATTGGATATAAGTGACATAATCAATTACTTCATCCGATAAAGCAGAATATACATTCTTCTCAAGTTAATATGGAACATTCACCAAGATAGTTCACATTCTGGGCCATGAAACACACCATAATGAATATAAAAGAATATAAATCGTTCATTGTTCACTCTCAGACCAAAATAAAATTAAACCAATAATGGAAAGATATCTGGAAAATCCCTGAATACTTGGAGATTATACAACACACTTCTAAATAACACATAGGTAAAGAATACATCTCACAAGAAATTAAAAATACTTTGAAATAAGTGAAAATGAAAAGGAAAATTCCTAAATTTTGTGGGATTCAGTGAAAGTAGGGCTTAGATGGAAATTTATAGTACTGAATGCATATATTATAAAAGATAGATCTGAAATCAATTCCCTGAGCTTCCATTTTAGGAAACTAGAGAAAGAAGAGCAAATTAAATTCAAAGTAACCAGAAGAAAAGTGTAATAAAAATCAGAGCATAGATCAATGAAATTGAAAAGAGGAAATCAATAGAAAAAATCAACAATTTTAAACAAAAGTGATTCTTTGAAAAGATCAATGAAATCAATAAGCCTCTAGCCAGGCTAAGAAAAAAAGAGAGAAGACACAAATTGTTAGTATCAGAAATTAAAGAAGGGACATCACTATAGATCCCATCGACATTTAAAGGGTAATAAAAATATTATTAACAATTATTTGCTCACAAATTGGATAACTAAGTACAACAGACCTATTCCTTGTAAGACACAATCTGCCAAAGTCACACAAGAAGAAATAGACTATCTGAATATGCTTATGCTATAGACTGAATATTTATGTATCCCTCCCCTAAATTCATATGTTGAAGTCTTAACCCCCAATGTAATGGTAGGAGGTGGGCCCTGGGGAAGAGATTAGGTCCTGAGGAAAGAGTCCTCATGAATGGGATTAGCCCCCTTATAAAGAGACCTCAGTGAGCTCCCTTGCCCCTTCTGCCATGTGAGGTTAAGATTACAGGGAGAAAATGACTGTCTATGAACCAGGAAGTTGATCCTTGCATGATGCTGAATCTGCTGGCACCTTGATCTTGGACTTCTCAGCCTCCAAAGCTGTGAGAAATAAATTTCTGTTCTTTATTAGCCACCTAGTCTATAGTATTTTTGTTGTAGCAGCCTGCACAGACTAAGACAGGTTATATATATGAAAGAAATTGAATTAAATATTAATAACCTTCCAAAACAGAAAACCATACCCAGATGGGTTCACTAGTGAGTTCTACAAAAGGTTTAAGGAAGAAATTGCGCCAGTACTCCAAATTCTCTTTCAGAAGATAGTAGAGAATACTTCCTAACTCATTCTTTGAGGCTATCATTATCCTAATACCAAAACCATACAAAGACATTATAAGAAAACTATAGACCAATATCTCTCATAAACGTAGATGCAAAAGTCCTCAACAAAATATTAGCAAATCAAATGCAACAATGTATAAAAAGAATTGTACGTCATGACCAAGTGATATTTATTCCAGGTATGCAAGGCTGGTCCAACATTCAAAAATCAATTAATGTAATCCATAATATTAACAGGCTAAAGAAGAAAAAATCACATGATTATATAAATAGATGCAGAAAGAGCATTTGACAAAATCCAACACTCATTTATGATAAAAACACTCAGAAAACTAAGAATAGAGGGGAACTTCTTTAACTTGATTAAAAAATATCTACAAAACACCTACAGCTAACAAAATATTTAGTGGTAAGAAACTAGAAGCTTTCCTGCTAAGATCACGAACAAGGCAAGGATGGTCCTTCTCACCACTCATTTTTGACATTGTATTGAATGTTCTAGCTAATGCAATACACAAGTAAGAAAAAAAAAAGAATACTGATTGGGTAGAAAGAAATAAAGCTCTTTGTTCACAGATGACATGATTGCCTATATAGAACACCCAAAAGAATCATCATCATCATCATCAACAACAAAACTCCTCAAATTAATAAGCCATTAAAGCAATGTTGCCGTATACAAGATTAATATATGAAAGTTAATAACTTTCCTATATCCCAGCAATGAAAAAGTGGAATTTGAAATTTAAAACACAACATCATTTTCATTAGCATCCAAATGTATGAAATGCTTAGCTATAAATGTAACAAAATATGTACAGGATCTATATGAGGAAAACCACAAAACTCTAATGAAAGAAATCAAAGAACTGGAGGTAACTGGAGATATATTTCATGTTTATGGATAGAAAGACTCAATATCAATAAGATGTCAATTCTCCCAACTTGATCTACAGATTCAGTGTAGTTCTAATCAAAATCCCAGGAAGTTATTTTGTGAATATCAACAAACTATTCTAAAGGTTGTATGGAGAGGCAAAAGACCCAGAATTGTCAATACAATATTGAAGGAGAAGAACAAAGCAGGAAGACTGACACTACCCAACTTCAAGATTTACTATAAAGCTACAATCATCAATATAGTGTGGAACTGGTGGAAAAAATAGACAAATGGATCAATGAAGCAGAATAGACAGTCCAGAAATAGACCCTCATAAATATAGTCAATGGATCTTTGACAAAGGAGGAAAGCCAGTACAATGGAGCAAAGATAGTATTTTTAACAAATATGCTGGAAAATTTGGACATCCACAGGCAAACCCCCCCCACCAAAAAAAACCAACAAAAAGAAACAAATCTAGACACAAACTTTATACCCTTCACAAAAATAACTAAAAATGGATCATACACCTAAATATAACATGCAAAGCTATAGAACTCCTAGAAGACAACATAGTAGAAAATCCAGGTGACCTTGGCTATGGTGACAACTTTTTAGATATAACACCAAAGGCACCGTCCATGAAAGAAATAATCAGTAAGCTGGATTTCATTAAAATAAAAAACTTCTGCTCTGAAAAACTACTGTATGATCCCAACTATATTACATTCTGGAAAAATTTTAACAGTGAAACTACTCTGTATGATACTATAATGGTGGATACATGTCATTATACATTTGTCAAAATCTACAGAATGTAATATAACACCAATAGTGACCTTAATGTAAACTATGGAATTTGGGTGACAACGATGTGTCAGTGTAGGTTTATTGATTGTACAATAATAAATGTACCACTCTGGTGTGGGATGTTGATAGTCTAGGAGGCTCTGTGTATATTTGAAAGGAGGTATACGGGAAATCTCTGTATCTTCTGCTTAATTTTGCTGTCACCCTAAAACTACTCCAAAAGTAAATTCTATTAAAAAAAAAAAAAAAAAGCAACGGTCCAACATCCAATTAAAAAAAAGTTAAAGGAACTTTTTGCTTAGACTTTAGCAGGAAAGATGAGGTAGTGTTGTCAGTACACATGAACTGTAAACCTACCAAGAATTCTTGCTGCTTCAAAATACTCATCAGTGACTTTACCTGTTAATACAAGACTGCTGACAAAATGTTAAGGGTTAGCTGCATGATTAGTTTATATTTTCCTTGTTCAGCAAATGGTAAGAGAAAAAATATCTCTGACTGAGTTGCAACATGAAAGCAATTTACCACCTCATCACCCTTAAACAAAAGGTTCAAATCAAAGTGTGTTCAATCTTGACATCTACCATATGCCTGAAAATGCTCACTGAATAGAAACCTGGATGTGAGAATATAATGGATATGAATGGCAACCAATAAATATTTCAATGAAACTTTTTATTCTGCACAGTTGAGTGTTGGATAATTCAGGTGCTTGGTAGGGAGGGGTCATGTAATCAAATTTCCTCATTTTGAGATGAGGACACCAGGGTCAAAAATAGTGAAGTAATTTAGCCAGAAATGCAACAAGGACTAGCACTCAGGTATTTTGATTCCTAGTCCCAACTAAAATTTTTTCCCTTTTTTAAAACCATAATTCTAGACAATGTATTGGCCTAGTTAGTGGTAGGTACTCAATAAATACTTCCTGGAGAAATGCTGGATGAGTTAGAAGAGTTTGAATTCATCAACATTTCTCTAGAACTGTCTAGGCAAGAAATGAATTGATCAGGGGAAAATTAGAATATACTGGAGTCCACTCACCATTACTTGGTGAAAATCGTTCTTAAGGTCGTTTATCTCCTTTCCTCAGTGAGTCTATGGTAACCTCACCTTTAGGCCAGCAGACACTAAGATGAGCCTGCCACCCACCCTCTGTTCTCTCATTATGTCTTGCCTGGACTATTACAATATTGTTCTAAATCATCTCTCAACTTCTAGTTTCATCCCATTTTATTCCATCCTGCATGTGCCTCGGGAGTGGTTTTT
Organism: Balaenoptera acutorostrata; assembly: GCF_949987535.1. Classification (NCBI taxonomy): domain Eukaryota; kingdom Metazoa; phylum Chordata; class Mammalia; order Artiodactyla; family Balaenopteridae; genus Balaenoptera; species Balaenoptera acutorostrata. Next base: position 91,785,355 of record NC_080072.1, read on the forward strand.
ACAAAATACAAAGCTTGTCACATCATTTTCTATGCCTAAAGCCTAGCACCCACAGGCTAAAGTCCAAGTTCTTTAGCATGAGGTACAAGGTCCTTCCCAATTTAACCATGGCCTACCTTTTCAACGTTTTCTTCCTTCCCTCCCTTCCCCTCTACTCCTCTCCCCTCCCCTCTCCTCTCCTTTCCTTTCTCCTTTTCTTCTCTTCTCTCCTCTCTTCTCCCCTCTGTGCTTCCAAGTGTTCTGCAATTTCCAGTCAACCTGTTGCTCAGGCCCGAAAACTTGGAGCATCCTTTGCTCTTTGATTTCTCTTATATTCCATATCCAATTCATCAGCAAACCCTGATGGCTCTACCTTCAAAGTATATACAAAATCAAACCATGTCTGGCTCATACAATGATACCACCCTGGTCCAATTTATCACTATCTCTTGTATGGTTTATTGGATTACTTTGTACCTGGTATCTCTGTTGTCTATATATCATAGAACAGGATGGTAATTCAATGAAAACCTAAGTCAGGTCCTATCACTCCTCGGCTCAAACCCTCCAATGGTTTCTCATTCACTTAGAATAGAATCCAGAGTCCTTACAATGGCTCTAGATCTCCTACTGCTCTCAGCCACTTTGGCTGCTGTCCTTTTCCGCCTACATCAGGACATTTACGCGTGCTACCTCCTCTTCCTGAACATGCTTTTCCCAGCTACCCGCATGGCTAATTCTTTCATTTACTTCTTCTTTCACCTCGAATGTCAATGAGGCCTGTCTCTAATTTATAAAAAATAATATATATCTCCTTATCCACAGACACTCTTACCCTCCTTCATTTTTCCCCATAGTATTCATCAGCATCAGATTATATATTGCCAGGCTGCCCACATTAAAATATAAATTCCTTGAGAGAAGGCCATGCCTTTGTCTGCTCTGCTTATTTCTACATCCTTAATTCCTAGAACAATGCCTGACACAGAGTAGGGGCTCATGAAACATTCCTTGGCTTCTTTTCTAATGTTAAAGACTGAGTTCTTAAATTCAGTTTCTTTTGGATAACTATTTGGTTAGTATTTTACTCTAAGTGATAGGATGTCTGTACTAGGATCCTACAGAGATATCTGTATCTCTAATAATACTAATACCATATATATGACACTTGTAGAACGCTATATTTTCTTTATATAAACTTCATTTTTATTATTTTATATTACCTTCATAACGCAGTATGGTAGATATTATCATTATTATCTCATTTCTTTTTAAGCTAAGAAAGTCGATACTTTACGGAGAGTGAAGTGTCAGTACTTTAACGATAAGAAAATAGCAATCCCACAAAGAGTATAGATTCAACCAAGACCCTAGTTTAACCTGTAAAAAGGAAAGAGGGAGATAATATAAAGTCTTTTGAAATTTTAAGGGCAGTATATGGAAGGATAGATTTAATTACAACAAAGAGAGTGAGGAATATGTTTTTAATAATTAGATCCTAAAAATGGCACAGCCACCTTCGGAGTGACTCATTACTGGTGATGGTGCAGCAAAGACTGGACTATTGGCCTCCAGCCAAACTTGTCACAGAGGGGATGCTATAGAGGAAATGCCAGGTATTCTTTAAACCCAATGACCTATGAATCCATAAAATGCATCACATTCCCTGCTCCAAAGAATATTTTAAATCTTTCAGTGGTGAAAAAAGAGCTATTATGAATAAGGTTGAAAAAAATCACTGTGTCTTGCATAGCCCCTTCTGTATCTCAGATACACTATAATAGGAAACCATGGTACACGTTTCAAGTAGAGAGCTTGAGGGCTTAACAGTGAAACTAAAAAAAGAACATCAGCCTGGGTGATACTAGCTGCCACAGCAGCAGGAGAACAAGTAGCTCAAATTTGCTTCAACACTTAATGCAAACAGTCCAGTTCTGTACTGAACCTCTGCATCAGCTGCCCAGAGGGAGGGAGCAGTGTCAGAGCTAATAGAGGCCACCATGGCTGACAATGTAGGAGACTGGTGGGAGGTCAGGTGCTGTTAGGAGATGGTGTTTCACATTGTGGGGACTGAATTGTCATCTGTGAGTGGCTTTGACAGAAGTAGTTATTCCTTTCCTGCCTGACATGAAGCCAAGTGTGTGGGTCAGAAATTCCGAACAGATACACAGGGTGCCCCCCCCTTCCCCAGGACACTCTCCAGGAAGCCTGTTGACTCAGCCACCATCTTTCATCTGCAAGGTTTAAGATTAATAAAATCCTGGAGTGTTGTTGACACTGAACTCATTTTATTTAAAAGATACTTGAAACTAAGATGTGGGGTAAGGGAGAGGAGTCGAAATGGAACACTTAACCAAGTGACACATGAAAAGATAAACTCTTCAACTTGAGTTTCCATGACATTTTAAAATTTTAAAAACATTCAATATTATGTTAGCTACATAAAAGAAATCATGAAAGCAGTTGTTATGAGTATACAAAGGGAAAACTTGATCTTCTTCCAGGGGCCTCTGTGAGGGAACTTCAGAGTCAGTGAACAACCCTGAACAAGAAACTTAAGGAAGGTAAACTTTGGTTTGAATAACTCCCTGTTGTTTACTTTTGTTGTCAAAACAACTCTATTTTGGCAAGATCTCTCCACCTCCTGTCTGATTCTGTTGCACCCTTGCTTACAGGCCTCTGCTGGCTTGCACTTGTCTTTCGGAAAAAGCGCAGCCTCCTGTGTGGTCTAGGAAGCCTTCACACCCAGCTCCACCTTAGGATGACTCTAGGCTCGGCCCTTCCCACTCCAGATGCCCCACAAGAAAACTTTCAGTTCCCAGGACCACCTGGCTGGTTCCAGCCCTTTGCCTTTGCTCATTTTCATTCTGCCTGGAAAGTTCCCTTTCACCTTCTCCATCCAGCATCCTCCTTTTCCTCTTAAAACCTGGGGGCGGTGGTGTTGGGGTAGGGAATTTAACCCTTTCCGAAGTCTTGCCTACATTCGCAGATGGAATTATTTTTGTCTGTGCACCAATGGAATTTTTTCTATTTACCATATTATAGTTTTGATGAACATCTTTATGGCTCATGTTGGATTATCAACTAAAAGGAACAATATCTTGTCCATCTTGACACACTTATCGATGAGGCGATTTAGTATAGAGGTTCTGGAGCTGGGCTGCCTGTCTTTTTCTGCAAGCTGTGCCCCCTACTAGTGTGTAAACTTGGGCAAATTACCTAAACTTCACAGAAAGTGTTTGAAATGAGACCTGATCCATGTACCTAATATAGTTTAGCAATTATTGTTGTCTTTATATGCTCAGAGCCTAAGTTCCTGATATTTAACAATCATAACAGTAAAGAACAGCAGAATATGCTGCCCCCAAATATGCCTTTTGGCGTAGGGATTATTTTGAGTTTATTATTTTGAGAAACAGGAAACATAGTGAAATCTCTGAAAACAGAGAAGTTCACTTTTGTGAGGGAAATTTACATTTATAAAAGAAATATCCATTTGTAAGTGTGTCTCCCTCTTTGTACTAGGAAGGGAAAGTTAACACTAAATCACAAGAGAATCTTATCAATGGAGAAGGCACCAACTTTATTCCGTATAATTAAACCTCACTCTTGTTTAGTGTGTCCTTCCTGGTAACTGCTCCATCATCTTTTGTCTTTAGCTGAAGATGGTATTTAAGCCAGTGGCTTAGGGCACCTCAGGGAGTCATCATTTTCCCCAGGATCTCCCATGTGTACATGAGGTATACCTGTAATAAACTTCTACATGTCTTTCTCTTGATAATCTGTGTTTTATTACAGGGGTCTCAGCCAAGAACTTAGAAGGATAGAGATAAAATTATTTTTTCTCCCCTGCAACAATAAATACTTCCTCTTGGTATTGATAAACTTAATTTGTATATTGGGACCCTCAAAATGGAGGCCACCTCTGTGGCCCAGCCCACATCACAAACCTAAACCAAAGGCAGTGTGTACTTATGGGAAACACCTGTCAAGGAGACCTAACATACACCAGTCACAACTCTCTAAGCCAGCTTAGAGAGCTCGCCTTACCCTAGAAAATAGGGCCTGCTCCCCTTATCAGGAAACTCCCTACCTCATAGCCAATCATGCCCTGTTTCTGCATTGCCTCTTTTAACATTCTATAAAACTTTTTCTTGCCCCAAATCCCTAGGGAACGGTGCCCCACTGCTTGTGAGGTACTGCACCCCCAACACATTTTTTCCCCCTTGAATAAAAGACATCAATCTTGTTAATAAATTGTATTATTTTTGTCACTTGACATACTATACTAGTGTTAAGACCTTTCATGTAATGTCTCATTAGTTCATACAACCATGGCCAAGACTAGGGTGAGGCTAACAAGGCAGCTGGGACACAAAATTTAAGGGAGTGCTGACTGTCAGGGTTTGCAGGTGCCCCCTGTGACTCTGCACCTACACTACCCTGAGAATGAGCACCTCCTTAAATTAAACAACTTTGATGAGATAAAACTCACATACTATACAATTCACTCAAGTGTACAATTCAGTCATTTTTCAGTATATTGACAGGGTTGGGTGACCATCACAACCAATTTTAGAACATTTTCATCAGCCCCCAAATCCCATACCCATTAGCAGTTGCTCCTCACTCCCCCACCACCCCTCAAGCTCCTTGAGCTCTAGGCAACTGCTGACCTACTTTCTGTCTCTGTAGACTTGCCTATTACAGAAATTTTATAGAAATGGAATCATATAGTATGTGGCTTTTTCTGACTGATTTCTTTTCCTAATATAATGTTTTCAAGGTAAATCCATGTTGTAGCATCTATCAGCACTTTTTATATTCTATTGCTTGGATATAGCACATTTTATTTATCCATTCATCAGTTGAATGGATTGTTTCCACTTTTTGACTCTTACGAATAATGCTGATATGAATGTATTTTCATTTCTATGTGGACATGCATTTTCATTTCTCTTGGATATGTACTTAAGAGTGGGATTGATGGGTCAAATGGTAAGTCTTTGTTCAACATACTGAAGAACTGCCAGACTATTTTCTGAAGTGGCTATACTATTTTACATTCCCACTAGCAGGGTTTCAAAGCCTGTACCACACTTGTCATTTTCCTTCTTTTTGATTATAGTCACCCTAGTTGGTGTTTATTGCTATCTCATCTGGTTTTTAACTTGAATGTCCCTAATGGTAAATGATGTTGAGCATTTTTTCATGTACTTATTGGTCATTTGTGTATCTTTTTTGGAGAAATGTTTATTTAAATCTCTGCCCATTTTTAAATTGGGTTGTCTTTTTATAATTGAGTTGTAAGAGTTCTTTATGTATTCTGGATACAAGTCCCTTGTCAGATATATGATTTGCAAATATTTTCTTCCATTCTGTAGGTGTCTTTTCATTTCTTTGGATAGTGCCCTTTGAAGCACAAAAGTTTTTAATTTTGATGAAGTCCAGTTCATCTATTTTTTCTTTTGTCATTTGTGCTTTGGGTGCATATCTTAGAAGTCTTTGTCTAACCAAAGGTCGTGAATTCACTCTCATGTTTTCTTCTAAGGATTTTATAGCTTTAGCTCTTACATTTAGGTGTATGGTCCATTGGAGTTAATTCCAGTGTAACTCCTTAGATTTTGCACCCCAGATGACTCACTTGCTTCACCCTAGCACTGCCCTGCTCTCAACAACTCTTTGAGGTAAATAATGTTATTATCCCCATTTATAAATGATTACATTGAGGCTGGAGTAGTTAAATAATTTGTCCCATGTCATACAATGAGTGGCAGAGTTATAATTTGTATTCATCTTAGTGTTGGAACTCTTAACTACAATGCTGTTTCTTGATTTATACTGATGGCTTCTTGAATGAAAACTAACTCATAAAAATTAGATTCCAATCTATGATATACTATCCATTCACCTAAAGAACTGTGAAAAAAATCTTAGTTGATATTTCTTCAGAGATTTCTTCACAGTAAGCAGAGATTCTAGAAAGCAGAAATGGACACTGTTAAATAGTAAAACTTCAGGGGGCTACTTTCAAAAGTAATGCTTAATAATGTGTGTTGGTTTATTCTCCAATCCAAAAAAAAATTATTAACATACTGTGTGGTAGGCATTGGACAAGGTGATGGTCAATGAGAGAGATTAAGAAAGAAAGAAAGAAACCAACCAAATCTGACCACTGCTTCTGATACAGCATTTCTTGGAGTACACCATGAAGTATAGTGGGTCTGCTGAAGTTGTAAGTCCTTCAGAAAAAGAAACAGCTTGAATTACAGACATGAGTAGGTGAGAAATCTACATCGGCCAGGAGATTTTTATTTGGGGTTGAGGATCTGCCATGTTCGTGCCACTAGAGAGAGAAGAGTGGGGAAGCTGAGGATCATGACAGTAATCTTTTAACAAATTCCATGTAGGGTATTCATTGTGTGAATTCAGTAATTTTTAACTATACTTTTTTGTTGTGAAGATAATGAGGTATCAAGTTCTAAGAAAATTGTAAGAAAAGAAATCCATACTTACACATAGACTAGTGAAATGTCTATTTCACTAGGCATCCAAGTATAAAGAGACAAAACTCTTAACAATAAGACAAAAACAGGTTCTCTGTAAAGGAACAACAAATCAGGTTTACTCTCAGAAAAATATGGGCTTTCAGGTGTGAAGGGAACAGAAAAACAAATTCCTGGCAGACTCCAGGCACTTAGTAAAAAATATTTGTTAAACAAATGTGTGTTCTTTTGTATGCAAGTTCTCAAAGAGTATGCAACCCAGTTACTTTTCTCAAAGAAGTTACTTGATGATGTTACTCAGAATGTTGAAAAATAAATTAAAAATAAATCAAATGTGGGAACATTGTTGTTAAGAAGGACAAAATGACAAATTATAAATACTAAAACCATTTGAACTTATTTATAAAACAGAAATAAACTCACAGACATAGAAAACAAACTTACGGTTACTAAAGGGAAAAGGGTAGGGGGAGGGACAAATTAAGAATTTGGGATTAACAGATAGACACTATCATATATAAAATAGATAATCAACAAGGACCTACTGTATAACACAGGGAACTATACTCAATATCTTGTAATAACCTATAATGGAATGGAATGTAAAAAATCAATATATATACATTTATATGTATTACGTATAACTGAATCACTTTGCTGTACATCTGAAACTAACACAATGTTGTAAACCAACTATATTTTGATAAAACAAACAAACAAAATAACCCAAAACTATTTGTCAAGAGGTTAAAAATTGTTGGAAATAATGTTACAAAACAATCTGAAGGAATTGATCTGTATTATAATACAAGATAGATTTTTATTCTAAAAATCAACATCACTTTCAATGCATTTAATTTTAAAATATTACATAGCTTATGAGCAAATAGCAGTCCCTTGTTGCCCTACCCCTTTTTCACTCCCCAGAAAAAAACACCTTCATTATTAAAAATTTTTTTAGTATGTGTTCATATTTTGTGTTCAAACAAGTCTAACAAATTGTTTTCTACCTGCATACTTAAGTACTTAGATAAATGTAGAATTCTAGGTTGGAAATAATTTTCTTCATTATTTTAAGGCATTTCTTTCTTGCTTTTCACCTCCAGGTTACTGGAACAATGTTTGGAAAAATTTTGATTCCCAGTTCTTTTCATCTGCCTCTTTTTTTGTTGCTTGAAACTTCTAGGATTCTTTCCTTATTTCCAGTTCATTGTACTGGGCACTTACAGGTTCTTTGAATCTTCAAAAAGTCATGTCATTTCTTTCTGTGAATTTTCTTGTATTTATAATGTGATCATTTCTTCTCTTCCATTTCCTTTGTTTTCTTTCTGGAACTCTCATTCAGATACGTGGTCTTCTGGTTGAATCCTCTTTCTTACATTTCACTCCCGATTTTCTACCTTTTTGTTTTTCTGTTCTATTTTCTGTGAGACCCTCAATATTATATTCCAGCTCCTGTATTTTCATTTTAGTTATTGTATTCTTTAATTTCCGGGAGTAATATCTTTGGAGATTTTAATTATATATTTTTAATTAAATTTTTTCCTGCTGCTTGCCTTACATCTTTCTCTAAGTTCCTCTGTTTAAAAAAAATATCATTTTTAGAACTTTTTCTCAAATGCCTGGTGATCCTTGACAGTCAATAATGGGAGTGAGACATTAAAAACTGGACTGGCATGATGTGTAAATTGGTGGGGCTCATTGGGGGCAATGGAGCAGAGTCCCAGCTATTTCAGTGGTAGGTCTGTACCTGCCAGTATCTGTAGAGTTTCTCTCCTGGCTGGCTGAGAGGAATCTCCCAAACTCTTCCCTGGAGGGTACAAACCTATCTGCCAGCATTCTGAGAGCAGAGTAGAGGATGAACACTTCCATCTAAATCTCTGTTTTTACCTCCACCTTCACCCACATCTGGCTCTCTGGCATAGAGCCTTCCTCTTTCAAATTCTCCAGAGAGTCACTATACTGCATTTTACTGGAATCAGGGAAGGGAACTGTTTAATTATATGAACTAGGGCTGGGGATCAAGGGATCTACTTCTTCCCTGGACTTGGAATCATTCTTCCTATTTCCAGTCCCAATTTCTCCTTTCTTGAGGTCCTCTATCATTTTGCATTACACTCTACAGGGCCTTAGGTTTCAGCATTTTCTGTTTCGCTCTCAGTTACCATTCATTCCATGATGCCAGTCTTTCGGAAATGTCATTGACATGTCTGAGATCTCCTCTTTCTTTCTTTGTGTATTTGAGGATGTAAACTTTAAAAAATTCCTTTTTCAGAAAGAACAGAGGTAAATGTGTGTTCACAGTCAGCTGCAAGTTTTTCATGCTTTCAAAACAATCTAAAAAATCTGTTCATGCACTTTACAGGTTTTCCCATTGAATTTTATGCTTGAAGTCAGAATCCTTATTTACTATATCTTAGACTTCAGCATTTATTCTGGCCATAATCTGTTTACAGAATTTTGAATTACTGTATAACAAAAATCAGTCATGGCTTGTGACAAAGATGGCGGAGTAGAAGGACGTGCTCTCACTCCCTCTTGTGAGAACACCAGAATCACAACTAGCTGCTAGACAATCATTGACAGGAACACACTGGAACTCACCAAAAAAGATACCCCACATCCAAAGACAAAGGAGAAGCCACAATGAGAGGATAGGAGGGGTGCAATCACAGTAAAATCAAATCCCATAACTGCTGAGTGGGTGACTCACAGACTAGAGAACACTTATACCACAGAAGTCCACCCACTGGAGTGAAGATTCTGAGCCCCACGTCAGGCTTCCCAACCTGGGGGTCTGGCAATGGGAGGAGGAATTCCTAGAAAATAAGCATTTGAAGGCTAGTGGGATTTGACTGAAGGACTTCAAAAAGACTGGAGGAAACAGAGACTCCACTCTTGGAGGACACACACAAAGTAGTGTGTGCATTGGGACCCAGGGGAAGGAGCAGTGACCCCAGGAGAGACTGAACCAGACCTACCTGCTAGTATTGCAGGGTCTCCTGCAGAGGCAGGGGGTGGCTGTGGCTCACCGTGGAGACAAGGACAGTGACAGCAGAAGTTCTGGGAAGTACACTTTGGCATGAGCCCTCCCAGAGTCTGCCATTACCCCCACCAAAGAGCCCAGGTATGCTCCAGTGTTGGGTTGCCTCAGGCCACACAGCCAACAGGGAGGGAACCCAGCCCCACCCATCAGCAGTCAAGTGGATTAAAGTTTTACTGAGCTCTGCCCACAAGAGCACCAGTCAGCTCTACCCACCACCAGCCCCTCCCATCAGGAAACTTGCAAAAGCCTCTTAGATACCCTCATACACCAGAGGGCAGACAGCAGAAGCAAGAAGAACTACAATCCTGCAGCCTGTGGAACAAAAACCACATTCACAGAAAGATAGACAAGATGAAAAGGCAGAGGGCTATGTACCAGATGAAGGAACAAGATAAAACCCAAGAAAAACAACTAAATGAAGTGGAGATAGGCAACATTCCAGAAAAATAATTCAGAATAATGATAGTGAAGATGCTCCAGGACCTCGGAAAATGAATGGAGGCAAAGATCGAGAAGATGCAAGAAATGTTTAACAAAGACCTAGAAGAATTAAAGAACACACAAACAGAGAGGACCAATACAATAACTGAAAAGAAAAATACACTAGAAGGAATCAATAGCAGAATAACTGAGGCAGAAGAACGGATAAGTGACCTGGAAGACAGAATGGTGGAATTCACTGCTGTGGAACAGAATAAAGAAAAAAGAATGAAAAGAAATGAAGACAGCCTAAGAGACCACTGGGACAACATTAAACACAACAACATTTGCATTATAGGGGTCCCACAAGGAGAAAAGAGAGAGAAAGGACCCGAGAAAATATTTGAAGAGATTATAGTTGAAAACTTCCCTAACATGGGAAAGGAAATAGCGACCCAAGTTCAGGATATGCAATGAGTCCCATACAGGATAAACCCAAGGAGAAACACACCGAGACACTTAGTAATCAAAATGGCAAAAATTAAAGGCAAAGAAAAATTATTGAAAGCAGCAAGGGAAAAATGACAAATAGCACACAAGGGAACTCCCATAAGGTTAACAGCTGATTTCTCAGCAGAAACTGCAAGCCAGAAGGGAGTGTCATGATATACTTAAAGTGATGAAAGGTTACAACCAAGATTACTCTACCTGGCAAGGATATCATTCAGATTCGATGGAGAAATCAAAAGCTTTACAGACAAGCAAAAGCTAAGAGAATTCAGCACCACCAAACCAGCTCCACAACAAAGGTTAAAGGAACTTCTCTAAGTGGGAAACACAAGAGAAGAAAAGGACCAACAATAAAAAACCCAAAACAGTTAGGAAAATGGTCATAGGAAAATACATATCGATAATTACCTTAAACGTGAATGGAGTAAATGCTCCACCCAAAAGACACAGGCTTGCTGAATGGATACAAAAACAAGACCCATATATATGTTGTCTACAAGAGACCCACTTCAGACCTAGGGACACATACAGACTGAAAGAGAGGGGATGGAAAAAGATATTCCATGCAAATGGAAATCAAAAGAAAGCTGGAGTAACAATACTCATATCAGATAAAATAGACTTTAAAATAAAGAATGTCTTACAAGAGACAAGGAAGGACACTATGGAATGATCAAGGGATCAATCCAAGAAGAAGATATAACAATTATAAATATATATGCACCCAACATAGGAGCACCTCAATACATAAGGCAACTGCTAATAGCTATAAAAGAGGAAATCGACAGTAATAAAATAATAGTGGGGTACTTTAACACCTCACTTACACCAATGGACAGATCATCCAAAATGAAAATAAATAAGGAAACAGAAGCTCTAAATGAGGCAATAGACCAGATAGATTTAATTGACATTTATAGGAGATTCCATCCAAAAACAGCAGATTACACTTTCTTCTCAAGTGTGCGTGTAACATTCTCCAGGATAGATCACATCTTGGGCCACAAATCAAGCTTCAGTAAAATTAAGAAAACTGAAATCATATTGAGCATCTTTTCTGACCACAACACTATGAGATTAGAAATGAATTACAGGGAAAAAAATGTAAAAAACACAAACACATGGAGGCTAAACAATACGTTACTAAATAACGAAGAGATCACTGAAGAAATCAAAGAGGAAATCAAAAAATACCTAAAGACAAATGACAATGAAAACACGATGATCCAAAACCTATGGGATGCAGCAAAAGCAGTTCTAAGATGGAAGTTTATAGCTATACAAGCCTACCTCAAGAAAGAAGAAAAATCTCAAATAAACAATCTAAATTTACACCTAAAGGAACTGGAGAAAGAAGAACAACAACAACAAAAAAAAACCCCAAAGTTAGCAGAAGGAAAGAAATAAAGATCAGATCAGAAATAAATGAAAACAAAATGAAGGAAATGATAGCAAAGATCAATAAAACTAATCCCTGGTTCTTTGAGAAGATAAACAAAATTGATAAACCATTAGCCAGACTCATCAAGAAAAAAAGGGAGAAGACTAAAATCAACTGATTTAGAAATGAAAAAGAAGTAACTACTGATACTGCAGAAATATAAAGGATCATGAGAGACTACTACAAGCAACTCTATGCCAGTAAAATGGACAACATGGAAGAAATGGACAAATTCTTAGAAAGGTATAACATTCCAAGACTGAACCAGGAAAAAATAGAAAATATTAACAGACCAATCACAAGTAATGAACTTGAAACTGTGATTAAAAATCTTCCAACAAACAAAAGTCCAGGACCAGATGGTTTCACAGGTGAATTCTATCAAACATTTAGAGAAGAGCTAACACCCATCCTTCTCAAACTCTTCCAAAAAATTGCAGAGGAGGGAACACTCCCAAACTCATTCTATGAGGCCACCATCACCCTGATACCAAAACCAGACAAAGATACTACAAAAAAAGAAAATTACAGACCAATATCACTGATGAATATAGATGCAAAAATCCTCAACAAAATACTAGCAAACAGAATGCAACAACACATTAAAAGGATCATACACCATGATCAAGTGGGATTTATCCCAGGGATGCAAGGATTCTTCAATATATGCAAATCAATCAATGTGATAGACGATATTAACAAATTGAAGAATAAAACCCATCTGACCATCTCAATAGATGCAGAAAATCTTTTGACAAAATTCAACTCCCATTTATGATAAAAACTCTCCAGAAAGTGGGCATAGAGGGAACCTACCTCAACATAATAAAGGCCATATATGACAAACTCACAGCACACATCATTCTCAATGGTGAAAAACTGAAAGAATTTCCTCTAACATCAGGAATGAGACAAGGATGTCCACACTCACCACTATTATTTAACATAGTTTTGGAAGTCCTAGTCATGGCAATCAGAGAAGAAAAAGAAATAAAAGGAATACAAATTGGAAAAGAAGAAGTAAAACTGTCACTGTTTGCAGATGACATGATACTATACATTGAGAATCCTAAAGATGCCTCCAGAAATCTACTAGAGCTAATCAATGAATTTGGTGAAGTTGCAGGATACAAAATTAATGTACAGAAATCTCTTGCATTCCTATACACTAATGATGAAAAATATGAAAGAGAAATTAGGGAACACTCCCATTTACCATTGCAACAAAAAGAATAAAATACCTAGGAATAAACCTACCTAGGGAGACAAAAGATCTGTATGCAGAAAACTATAAGACTCTAATGAAAGAAATTAAAGATGATACCAACAGATGGAGAGATATACCATGTTCTTGGATTGGAAGAATCAATACTGTGAAAACGACTATACTACCCAAAGCAATCTACAGATTCAGTGCAATCCCTATCAAATTACCAATGGCATTTTTTACGGAACTAGAACAAAGAATCTTAAAATTTGTATGGAGACACAAAAGACCCCGAATAGCCAAAGCAGTCTTGAGGGAAAAAAAACAGAGCTGGAGGAATCAGAGTCCCTGACTTCAGACTATACTACAAAGCTACAGTAATCAAGACAATATGGTACTGGCACAAAAACAGAAACATAGATCAATGGAACAAGATAGAAACCCAGAGATAAACCCACCCACCTATGGTCAGCTAATCTATGACAAAGGAGGCAAGGATACACAATGGAGAAAAGACAGTCTCTTCAATAAGTGGTGCTGGGAAAACTGGACAGCTACATGTAAAATAATGAAATTAGAACACTCCCTAACACCATACAAAAAAATCAACTCAAAATGGATTAGAGACCTACCTAAATGTAACAGTGGACACTATAAAACTCTTAGAGGAAAACATAGGAAGAACACTCTTTGACATAAATCACAGCAAGATCTTTTTTGATCCACCTCATAGAGTAATGGAAATAAAAATAAAAATAAACAAATGGGACCTAATGAAACTTCAAAGCTTTTGCACAGCAAAAGAAACCATAAACAAGACGAACAGACAACCCTCAGAATGGGGAAAATATTTGTAAATGAATCAACGGACAAAGGATTAATCTCCAAAATATATAAACAGCTCATGCAGCTCAATATTAAAAAAACAAACAACCCAATCCAAAAATGGGCCGAAGACCTAAATAGACATTTCTCCAAAGAAGTCATACAGATGGCCAAGAAGCTCATGAAAAGCTGCTCAACATCACTAATCATTAGAGAAATGCAAATCAAAACTACAATGAGGTATCAGCTCACACCAGTTAGAATGGGCATCATCAGAAAATCTACAAACAACAAATGCTGGAGAGGATTTGGAGAAAAGGGTACCCTCTTGCACTGTTGGTGGGAATGTAAATTGATACAGCCACTATGGAGAACAGTACGGAGGTTCCTTAAAAAACTAAAAATAGAATTACCAAATGACCCAGCAATCCCACTACTGGGCATATACCCAGAGAAAACCGTAATTCAAAAAGACATGCACCCCAATGTTCATTGCAGCACTATTTACAATAGCCAGGACATGGAAGCAACCTAAATGTCCATCGACAGACGAATGGATAAAGAAGATGTGGTAGGTATATACAATGGAATATTACTCAGCCATAAAAAGGAACGAAACTGGGTCATTTGTTGAGACGTGGATAGATCTAGAGACTGTCATACAGAGTGAAGTAAGTCAGAAAGAGAAAAACAAATATCATATATTAACGCATATATGTGGAACCTAGAAAAATGGTGCAGATGAACCGGTTTGCGGGGCACAGATGTAGAGAACGAGTGTATGGACACCAAGGAGGGAAAGCCGTGGAGGGGTGAGGGTGGTGGTGTGCTGAATTGGGCGATTGGGATTGACATGTATACACTGATATGTATAAAATTGATGACTAATAAGAACCTGCTGTATAAAAAAACAAAGAAAATTAAAATAAAAAAATTTTTAAAAATCAGTCATTAGTTTTGTCTCTATAGAGTGTAAAAGAGCTAATAAATTCGTCTCTTATTTTATGGAATTTATAGTTTCAAGAGTAAGATGTACTATGGATTTTCTGGAAAGTTTAATAATCTCTGAGGACATAGGAGAAGAGATTCAATGTAGAAGTTATATCCTAGGAGTCAAATGGATGATTAAGACATTAAGTGTTTTAGCTTAGAGGGCTTGTGGAAAACCAGAGAGGTATATCACTTTACAGATGAAAAAACAGGACAAAGGAAAGTTTAACTGAGTTAACATAAAGGTTTCTATGTTTATGGGGCTTCGATTTAAAGCCTTTGTTTTCAAATTTCTAGTTTAGTTCTTTTCTTCTTGACCCAGGTAAGCATTCTCCTTACACACTTATTTAAGAAGCCCCAGTGGGTAGGCCTCAGCCGGATTGAAAAGAATTTATTTCACATACTTGGCTAAAATATAAAAATTCCATGCCTTTAACCAAGAATTGTTTATCTTTCTTAAAGAGCTACTGTAAGTCACCGCTAAAGAGGTCATTTTCCTCCATAGACATACTCTAAGGTGGATTACCATTCTCATGAATACCTTTGTTTTTCTGAACTGACAAATGAGTACATAATGTAGCTGTTAAATCTATTTTTATAGGAATGAATAGAGCATAGTATATCCCAGGTTAGCCTAGAATATAATTTGAGCTAATCTTCTTGACACCAGATACTTGCAGAATATATTATTTGTGATTTTCATCTCTCTGCTAATATGCTCCCTTTTAAAGAGTTATTACAAAGAATCTGAGGATGATAGGTACTGTAAAAATGTAGGGTTGCTATCAGTCCTACAAAAAATTAAAGTTGAATTCCTTTCTGATTGTGCTACCTTGGATTTACAGATTCCATGCCTTTTGTTGTCTGGATTACTTTGATTCTTAAATCTTTTCCTTCCGATTTCATATCTTCTCTCCCTCTTCTAAAAATTAGCTTAAGTTTGTTTCACTTAATCTTCTTCCAGTACTTTTTTCTCTCAACGAGTCATATTTAGAAAATAGTGCTCACTCATACCTTTTTCTCATGCTGCCCAAGTAGCTCTAAGAACCCACTTCCTCCAAGAATCCCTCTTTCTCTACCACTGAGGCAGGAGATAGATGGGCTCCAGGCTAGGCATTTACAACTGGCATCCCGTTTACATTTCCTGAGACAGGAGATAGGTGGGCTCCAGCCTCCTGTTTGCACTTCAAAATAGAAATAACAACAGAAACAGGGTAAATAGCCGGGCTTTGTGTCCTGAGGACACTTTAAGATAACAGTCATGGCTGGAAGAGAGAGGGGCTAAACCCTGTCTGAGTAAAAAATCAAGAGGTCATATATTTCCCATCCTTTGGGCAAGGGAGATATTGCACATGCACAGAAAGACTCCTTGGGGGTCAGAAAAGAGGGGGCACCACCCCGTAATATGTGATGCCAAGGCCCCCCCTAGGCCTCTGGGCTGGAATCCATCTTGGAAGAAAAGTTGCACATGCATGTTGAGGAGGGTCCTAGGGTAGGGCAGGTGTGGAAAAAGAAACCAGATAATTGGCCAAAGGTAAACAAACACCCGGAAGAACTGCCCTATATACATGACTTAACCCCCTCTTTACTGTGCTCCTCCTCATTAGGAAGGATGTCCACATCCTTGCTCTCCAGGTGTGCATCTCTGCCTTGCTTCTGTCTTAACTAAACAAACTGTTTCTCTGTGTGCTCTCCCACTTGTTGTTGTGCTGTGTCTCTAATAATAAACACTGCACCTGTTTTTACAGTTTTTGCCTCACTGAGAAATGCATTTTTCAGTGGCGGCAAGAGCCAGGGAAACTTTGTTTCTAGCTTCTAGCCCTTGCTGGTTCAGTGGCTAGGATTCCTGGTTTTCATCCAGTGCTACCCAGGTTCAATTCCTGGGCAGGGAACTAAGATCTCGCTTCATGCCACCGCTCACTGATGCCTCTCCAATATCACCACTGTACTGTGGAACTTATCCCCTCCTTGCATGAAAAGTTTAGTTTTTCTTTTCTTTTTCTTTTTTAAAATTAATTAATTAATTAATTAATTTTTGGCTGTGTTGGGTCTTCGTTTCTGTGCGAGGGCTTTCTCCAGCTGCGGCAAGCGGGGGCCACTCTTCGTCGCGGTGTGCGGGCCTCTCACTGTCGCAGCCTCTCTTGTTGCGGAGCACAGGCTCCAGACGCGCAGGCTCAGTAGTTGTAACTCACGGGCCCAGTTGCTCCGCGGCATGTGGGATCTTCCCAGACCAGGGCTCGAAGCCGTGTCTCCTGCATTGGCAGGCAGATTCTCAACCACTGCGCCACCAGGGAAGCCCTCTTATTTTTTTTAGCATCTGACTAATAAATCTTCCCTAGGGCAGTACTGCCATCATTGTTGTCCTTTATTTTTCACCATAAAGTCTTAGAAGGCATTACATACCTTCATTTAGATCTGTCTTTATGGATTCTGGTAAGGTCTGAGCAAATAGTTTTCAGGTCTAGCTTATTTTCTAGTTCTGCTCCAGAGGTAGGGCCATTGAATTCCCATGGGCATGCTCCGTCTTGCTCGAACTGTGAGACTCAGCAGCGAGCCACCCGGCCGCCATTAGTCTGACCCTAATGGGACATTTAGGTACTCATAGTTGGGTTCCTCCATCATTCCCGAACCCCAGTTCCTCCTCCATGTGTTCAAATCCTGGCAACTGGGTTTCTCTTTGTTCTTAAAATTCACTTTGAGTACTCTAAGACATGTTCCTGGCATTTTGCCTTGATTTTTATCCATCTAACCTGGTTTCTATCCAGTATCCCAGTGTCCTCCTAGACTGAGAGACTCTGCTTTGTTTTCTGCCAGGTCACCTCCTAGGAATTGGAGCTCATTCCTAAATGACAGCTGTGTGTCTGGGGCCCTGCTCCTGCCCTCCCTCATAGATGAATGCTGGCACTCATCCCAGATGTCTGATTCCTGTACTGCAACTGCTTGCTGGAAACTCGGTTATTCTGTTCAGAATATTTCTTTCTCTAGATTGAAATTTTTAAAAATTGCTGTATGTCTTCAACTCTGCACGTGGCTCAAAGAAGGAAGAAAAGATAGAAATGGAAGGAGAAAGGAAGGAAATTAACATTCATTATGTACTTTTTAGTGCACTTAAAGGTGCTAGGCACTGTCACATACCCTCAATGAACTCTTATTCTCACAGGAATTCTGTGAAATAGCTATTGTTTCCATCTCACAGGTTAAGAAAACACCAAATGAGTAACTTGACCCAATTATGAAGGGGTTGAACCAGGAATCAAACATGGGTCTTTTGCTTCTAAATCTCTGTGGTCTTCACACACCAGGCTGCAAGCTGCCAGCTGGATCAATTTAGGTTTCTTATTTTGTATCTCACTGCTTCTCAGTTCCAAGTTATTTGATGTCCATTATTAAATTAAAGAGAATGAAAACAATTTAGAAAATGTCATTATAAGTGACAAAATGGAAAGTCAGTCTCATTATTTCATAGTCACAACTCATAAAGTTTGATGATGATGAACCTGTCAACTGAAAAACAATGCACAACATGAGAGTTGTGAGTTAAGCTTTTTTTTCTTTTGGAATATTTTGTCTCATTTATTCTTTTCTTTTTCATTGACTTTAATGAGATTTTCTAAAAGTAATACAGAATTCCTTTGGGCCAGAAATAACACGGACACTTCCAAAGAACAGGGAGGGAAGACTTCCCCTATTAGCATCAGGACCTATTTTTTTTTAATAGATTTTTATTGGAATATAATTGCTTCACAATACTGTGTTAACTTCTGTTGCACAACAAAGCGAATCAGCAATATGCATACACATTTCCCCATATCCCTTCCCTCTCGAGCCTCCCTCCCATTCTCCCTATACCACTCGACTAGGCCATCACATATCACTGGACTGATCTCCCTGTGCTATACTGCTGCTTTCCACCAGCCAACTATTTTACATTCAGTAGCATATATATGTCGATGCTACTGTAACTTCGCCCCAGCTTCCCCCTCCCACCCCATGTCCTCAAGTCCAAGTCCATTCTCTATGTCTACCTCTTTCTTCCTGCCTTGCAACTAGGTTCATCTGTACCTTTTTTTTTTTTTTTTTTTTTTTTTTTTTTTTAGATTCCATATATATGTGCTAGCATACGGTATTTGTTTTTCTCTTTCTGACTTACTTCACTCTGTATGACAGACTCTAGGTCCATCCACCTCACTACAAATAACTCAGTTTCATTTCTTTTTATGCCTGAGTAATGTTCCATTGTATATATGTGCCACATTTTCTTTATCCATTCATCTGTCAATGGACATTTAGGTTAGTTCCATGTCCTGGTTATTGTAAATAATGCTGCAATGAACATTATGGTACATGTCTCTTTTTGAATTATGGTTTTCTCGGGTATATGCCCAGTAGTGGGATTGCTGGGTCATATGATAGTTTTATTTTTAGTTTTTAAGAAAACTCCATACTGTTTTCCATAGTGGTTGTATCAGTTTATATTCCCACCAACAGTGCAGGAGAGTTCCCTTTTCACCACACCCTTTCCAGCATTTATTGTTTCTAGATTTCTTGATAATGGCCATTCTGACAGGCATGAGGTGATTCCTCATTGTAGTTTTGATTTGCATTTCTCTAATAATTAGTGATGTTGAGCATATTTTCATGTGCCTCCTAGCCATCCACATGTCCTCCTTGGTGAAATGTCTACCTAGGTCTTCCGCCCATTTTTGGATTGCGTTGTTTGTTTTTTTGATATTGAGCTCCATGAGCTGTTTGTATATTTTGGAGATTAATCCTTTGTCTGTTGTTTCATTTGAAAATATTTTCTCCCATTCTGAAGGTTGTCTTTTTGTCTTGTTTATGGTTTCCTTTGCTGTGCAAAAGCTTTTGAGTTTATTTAAGTCCCATTTGTTTATTTTTGTTTTTCTTTCTGTTACTCTAGGAGGCGGATCCCAAAAGATCTTGCTGTGGTTTATGTCAGAGAGTGTTTTTCCTGTTTTCCACTAAGAGTTTTATAGTGTCTGGTCTTACATTAAAGTCTTTAATCCATTTGGAGCTTATTTTTGTGTATGGTGTTAGGGAGTGTTTTAATTTCATGCTTTTACGTGTAGCTGTCCAGTTTTCCCAGCACCACTTATTGAAGAGGCTGTCTTTTCTGCATTGTATCTTCTTGCCTCCTTTGTCATAAATTAGGTGACCATATGTGCATGGCTTTATCTCTGGGCATTCTATCCTGTACCATTGATCTATATTTCTGTTTCTGTGCCAGTACCATACTGTCTTGATTACTGTAGCTTTGTGGTATAGTTTGAAGTTGGGGAGCCTGATTCCTCCAACTCCATTTTTCTTTCTCAAGATTGCTTTGGCTATTTGGGGTCTTTTGTGTTTCCATATAAATTGTAAGATTTTTTTGTTCTAATTCTGTGAAGAATGCCATTGGTACTTTGATAGGCGTTGTATTGAATCTGTAGATAGTTTTGGGTAGTATAGTCATTTTCACAATATTTATTCTTCCAATCCAATAACATGGTATATTTCTCCATCTATTTATGTCATCTCTAATTTCTTTCATCAGTGTTTTATAGTTTTCTGAGTACAAGTCTTTTGCCTCCTTAGGCAGGTTTATTCCTTGGTATTTTATTCTTTTTGTTGTGATGGTAAATGGGAGTGTTTCCTGAGTTTCTTTTCCTGATTTTTCACTGTTGGTGTAGAAGAATGCCAGAGGTTTCTGTGCATTAATTTTGTATCCTTCAACCTTACCTAATTCATTGATTAGTTCTAGTAGTTTTCTGGTGGCATATTTAGGATTTTCTATGTATACTATCATGTCATCTGCAAACAGTGTCAGTTTTACTTCTTCTTTTCCAATTTGTATTCATTTTATTGCTTTTCCTTATCTGATTGCTGTGGCTAGGACTTCCAAAACTATGTTGAATAAGAGTGGTGAGAGTGGACATCCTTGTCTTTTTCCTGATCGTAGTGGAAATGCTTTCAGTTTTTCACCATTGAGTATGATGCTTGTTGTGGGTTTGTCATTGTCATATATAGCCTTTATTATGTTGAGGTAGCTTCCCTGTATACCCATTTTCTGGAGAGTTTTTTTTATCACAAATGGGTGCTGAATTTTGTCAAAAGCTTTTTCTACATCTATTGAGATGATCATATGGTTTTTATTCCTTAATTTGTTAATGTGATGTATCACATTGATTGATTTGCATATATTGAAGAATCCTTGCATTCCTGGGATAAACCTTACTTGATCATGGTGTATGATCCTTTTAATGTGCTGTGGGATTCTGTTTGCTAGTATTTTGCTCAAGATTTTTGCATCTATGTTCACCAGTGGTATTGGTCTATAATTTTCTTTTTTTGTGATGTCTTTTTCTGGTTTTGGTATCAGGGTGCTGGTGGCTTTGTAGAATGAATTTGGGAGTGTTTCTACCTCTGCAATTTTTTGGAAGAGTTTGAGAAGGATCATTGTTAGCTCTTCTCTAAATGTTTGATAGAATTGCCTGTGAAGCCATCTGGTCCTGGACTTTTGTTTGTTGGAAGATTTTTAATTACGGTTTCAATTTCATTACTTGTGATTGGTCTGTTTATATTTTCTAATTCTTCCTAGTTTAGTCTTGGGAAATTGTACCTTTCCAAGAATTTGTCCATTTCTTTGTGGTTGTCCACTTTATTGGCATACAGTTGTTTGTAGTAGTCTCTTATAATCCTTTGTATTTCTGCAGTGTCAGTTGTGATTTCTCCTATTTCTTTTCTAATCTTATTGATTTGCGTCCTCTCCCTTTTATTCTTGATGAGTCTGACTAAGGGTTTATCAATTTTGCTTATCTTCTCAGAGAACGAGCTTTTAGTTTTATTGATCTTTGCTATTGTTTTCTTTGTTTCTATTTATTTCTGCTCTGATCTCTATGATTTCTTTC
Organism: Balaenoptera acutorostrata; assembly: GCF_949987535.1. Taxonomy (NCBI): domain Eukaryota; kingdom Metazoa; phylum Chordata; class Mammalia; order Artiodactyla; family Balaenopteridae; genus Balaenoptera; species Balaenoptera acutorostrata. The sequence continues at coordinate 91,807,184 of NC_080072.1, forward strand.
CTTTTACTGACTTTGGGTTTTCTTAGTTCTTCTTTCTGTAGTTGTTTTAGGTGTAGGGTTAGATTGTTTATTTGATTTTTTTTTGTTTCTTGAGGTGAGATTGAATTGCTGTAAACAACCCTTTTAGAACTGCTTTTGCTGTGTCCCATAAGTTTTGGGTTGTCCTGTTTTCATTGTCATTTGTTTCTATGTATTTTTTAAATTTCTTCATTGGTTTCTTCAGTGATCTCTTTGTTATTTAGTAGTGCACTGTTTAACCTCCATGTATTTGTGTTTTTTATAGTTTTTTTTTCCTGTAACTGATTTCCAGTCTCATAGCATTGTGGTCAGAAAAGATGCTTGATATGATTTCAGTGTTCTTAAATTTTCTGAGGCCTTGTTTTCTGGCCCAAGATGTGATGTATCCTGGAGAATGTTCCATGAGCACCTGAGAAAAAAGTGTATTCTGACATTTTGAGTGGAATGTCCTATAATCGTCAATTTAGTCTATTTTGTCTATTGTATCAATTAAAGCTTGTGTTTCCTTATTTATTTTCTGTTTGAATGATCTGTCCATTGGTGTAAGTGGGGAGTTAAAATCCCCTACTATTACTGTGTTACTGTTGATTTCTCCTTTCATGGTTGTTAGCATTTGCCTTCTGTATTGAGGTGCTCTTATGTTGTGTGCATAAGTATTTACAATTGTTATAACTTCTTCTTGGATGGATCATTATCATTATGTAGTGTCCCTTCTTATCTCTTGTAACAGTCTTTATTTTAAAGTCTATTTTATCTAATGTGAGTATTTCTACTCCAGCTTTCTTTTGATTTCCATCTGCATGGAATATCTTTTTCTATCCCTTCACTTTCATTCTGTATGTGTTCCTAGGTCTGAAGTGGGTCTCTTGTAGACAGCAAATATATGGGTCTTGTTTTTGTATCCATTCAGCCAGTCTGTGTCTTTTCGTTGAGGCATTTAATCCATTTACAGTCAAGGTTATTATCAATATGTATGTCCCTATTACCATTTTCTTAATTGTTTTGGGTTTGTTTTTGTGGGTCTTTTTCTTATCTTGTGTTTCCTGCTTAGAGAAGTTTCTTTAGTATTTGTTGTGGAGCTGGTTTGGTGGTGCTGAATTCTTTTAGCTTTTGCTCGTCTGAAAAGCTTTTGACTTCTCCATCGAATCTGAATGAGATTCTTTCTGGGTAGAGTAATTTTGTTTGTAAGTTTTTCTCTTTCATCACTTTAAGTATACCCTGCCACTCCCTTCTGGCCTGTAGAGTTTCCACTGAAAAATCAGCTTATAACTTATAGGGGTTCCTTTGTATGTTATATTTTGTTTTTCCCTTGGTGCTTTTAATATTTTTTTCTTTGAATTTAATTTTTGTTAGTTTGATTAATATGTGTCTTGGTTTGTTTTTCCTAGGGTTTATCCTTTATAGGACTCTCTATGCTTCCTGGACTTGAGTGACTATTTCCTTTCTCATGTTAGAGTAGTTTTTGACTATGATCTCTTCAAATATTTTCTCAAATGCTTTCTTTTTCTCTTGTTTTTCTATGACCCCTATAATTCAAATGTTGGTGCATTTAGTGTTGTCCCAGTGGTCTCTGAGATTGTCTTCAATTCTTTTCATTCTTTTTCTTTATTCTGCTCCTTGGCAGTTATTTCCACCATTTTGTCTTCCAGCTCACTTATTTGTTCTTCTGCCTCAGTTATTCTGTTATTGATTCCTTCTAGTGTATTTTTCATTTCAGTTATTTTGTTGTTCATCTCTGTTTGTTTTTTCTTTAGTTCTTCTAGATCTTTCTTGTATTTTCTCAATCTGTGCTTCCATTGTATTTCCAAGATTCTGGATTATATTTACTGTCATTATTCTGAATTTTTTTTCCAGGTAGATTACCTATTTCCTCTTCATTGATTTGGTCTTGTAGGTTTTTACCTTGCTCCTTCATGTGTGACATATTTTTTTGCTATCTTTTTTTTTTTTTTAAATGAGTGGGATTGTGTTCCTGTCTTACTTATTGTTTGGCCTGAGGCTTCCAACATTGGAGTTTGTAAGCTATTGGGTAGAGCTGGTTCTTGGTGCTGAGATGAGGAACTCCGTGAGACTTCACTCTAAAGAATATTCCCTGGGGGTCTGAACTTCTCTGTTAGTCCAGTGGTTTGGACTTGGAGCTCCCACCACAGAAGCTTTGGCCCGACCTCTGGCTCATGAACAAAGATCCTGCAAGCCAAATGAGGTGGCAAAAAAATAATAATAAAATGTAAAAGAAAACAATAACAAAGTAAATAATAAAATTAGATTAGGAAACTAATAGATGTGTTAGAAAGAATATAAAAATAAAAATACAGATGAGTCAACAAACAGAAGGTACATCAGTACCACAATAGTAAAAAAGAGGAGGAGGGAAAAGAAAAAAAAAGTGGGGGAGAAGGCCTTGGTTGTGGAGGACAGGGCCTAAGCAAGGGCGAGGTTTGGGTGGTGGGCGAGACCAATGCTCAGGACCCAGACGGCTGGAAAAGACCCTGGAGGCTGTGGGGGGTGGGGTGGGTGGTGGGGCTTAGGCTTAATAGAACAGAAGGGGTCCAGGCTTGCCCCCCACCCCAGTCTCAGAGGGTGGGGGACCTCACCTGGAAGCCCAGCAGGCTCCCCAGGCCCAAGTGGGCAGGGCAAACACCCTCTGCTCCTCCCTTAGGGCCCCTTCTGCCTGCCTCTCCTGATCTCCCTGGCCTCCCTCCTATGCCCCCAGGACCCATGCGGCCTGGATGGGGCTTTGGAGGGGGGAAACCGGCTTGGGAGCTCAGCAGGCCCCCGGCCCGAGTGGGCCAGGTGATCGCCCTCTGCTCCTCTCCTGCTCTTCCCGGAGAGTCCCTCACGCCTGCGTCACCTGATCTCCCTGGCCTCAGGGGTGCCAATCCTGTCTGACCTCCACTTCTCCTCCCCCCTAAGTCCCCCTATGTCCTACCGGTTCACTCTGGTGTTCCTCCCGTCTCCTTGAGCGTCAGAGTCCCCCACCAGCAGCCAGCAGGCGCCCTAGTAGTGGGGAGATGCTAACTCTGCATCTTCCCACACCATCATCTTGACTCCCTTGAGTTAAGTTTTATTTGGGGCAAAATGAGGACTATAGCCCTAGAGACAGCATTTCACATAGCTCTGAGAAACTCTTCCAGAGAGTTAGGGGGTAAGGTCTTTTTGGTGAAGGGGGATTACATGCAATGAAGCACATATTTTTTGCAGAAGGTTGCTGCTAGTCTTGTGAAAATTACTGCTAGTCATGAGGAGCAGCCATCACCATGAAGGATTTTAGTGCTTTTCTATATATGAGGAGATGCAAGAATTGGGCTCATAAAATCTTCTCCTGAATATATCTAACTCTCTGAAGACCTGTTCTGCCAGTTTTTCCCAGAGCACAGAGTGTCTCATTCCTGATCTCCACCCTGAACACTTTTCATGGGGTCTTGAAGGTCAGTAGCTGCAGCAGCTCATGACAATCCTTGTAGAGGTAGATGGCAAGTGTCAGTTTGTAAATGGCAAAAAAACACTTATACCTTAGGATTTCCATAGTAAAACAATAGTGAAAACAGAACATCAGTTATAATAGTGGTTAAAAAGTAGGAAGATATTTTTTAAGAGATACTTAGCATAAATACTCGAGAGTATTTTAATTATGGTATGGGTTTCTAAATTATTTTCCCTGGACCATTAAGAAAGATATAACCATTAAACATGATTAATGAATCCACAAGATTCTCCAAGAAGAGCAACAACCCTGTTGCCTGACATTTGTTTTAAGTAAAAGGAAATGTCTGTAATTACAAACCCCAAATTAAAATGCCATCAGTGGCATTAATAAACATCAGTCCTGTCCTTCATTTTCACTAATGTTAGTGCTTATTTATTTATTAACTTATGAAGATCTTAGGGAAATTAATTGGGAGTATCTAAATAAGAGGCTCTGGAAAGTCTCATGGAATCTCCAGCAAAGACAATGTCCTTCCAACTTGTGCTGGTTAAAACAGAGTGGAACAGACATGCTTGCTTTCTTATCCCTAGTGTGTGTTGTGGGTTTGGCCATTCCTAGGTCTTTCTAGAGTGGACAAAGAGTGAAATAGTGTCAGGAGATTTTTTTCACATCACATCAAAATCACTAACAATTCATCCAAGATTTAATCAGAAAACTAATTAATTCAGTGGGAGAAAAATGGCAAAATTTTTTTTCGGTGTAGGCCTTGCAGGGAGCATTGTTTACATGAAAACAATTATTTGGTAGGTTTAAGTTTTTGTTTATTTTTATATGAAACAGACACCCCAGGGAAAATACCGAAAGTCTAAGAACTCCAGAAAGGCAGGTATTGCATATGTGATGATGTTTGCATTCTTGCATATAGTAGCCTAGGCACCTAAATATTTTTGAATGAATGAAAAGCACATGGGTTAAAAGGCAATCAGTAATTGCATTAACTTTGTAATTAAGGTTTATGGTCATACCAGTTTTTCTCTGAGGTAGCTTCAGAATCTAACCTGAATTCAAATTGGCCTCAGGGTCAGCTCTGGTGTGATGTTGGTTGTGTGGTGGTCTCTTCCAGATCAGTTGGCCAAGGGGCCCTCTTGGAATAACTTCTGTCTGCTCTCAATTCCAGTGATAAGCTTAACAAGGGCAGTGGAAATGAAAGCATGGAGGATGAGTTATGAAGATCTTTTTCAGAGGGACTTTCTGGGAAATGTTAGAATTTCTTCATGGGGCAGAGGTTGAGTAGGGAAGACTAACAACTGTGCACTTAGGGACAGTGTACCAACAAGTTCTCTTTCTTCCTTGGCAAAAATAAAAGAGATAACTTATACGAAAGCAACTAACAAAGAGCTTGGCATATGGAGCAGGCATTTAATAAATATTAGTTCATTTCCTTTTCCTTCTCGACAATGTCAAAGTATGCTTAGAAAATCTTTTTAGTAGCATCTAAGGTGTGTGTGTGTGTGTGTGTGTGTGTGTGTGTGTGTGTGTGTGTGTTTGGAGGAGGATGCTAGGTAAGGAGAGAATGAGATCATTTTATTCTCAAAATATACATGTGAGACAGGATAATATGTTGATTGCTAATTGTTCTCCGGTGCTATCCTCACAATTCGTTCTAACATTGCCATGGTGATTAGCTGGGCAAGTCACACACACCCCTTTACTATAAAAATTTAGAAGGGAAGATATGGTTAGTACTCAGCCTTGAGCCTTGAAGCCCCTGCCAGAGATAACAGCTTTGAAAAAAATGTGGAAGAATATCAAATTGCAAGAGCCTGGATCTTCCAAATGTCAAGAGTAGGATATTGACCTAAGTATCAAGTGGTGTTGCAGAACTGAGGATAAGTCAGGGTGGGTAAAGATTCCTCAACCTGGGGAACTGGCTACAGGATCAAATAGCCAGAGCAGGGCAGACACCACCTTTACCTGACTGGCCATACCCTTGCCCCAATGCCTAGTTATAAGTACAACAAGGAGGTCTGTTGAATAAATAAACGAATAAATGAACACATTATGAGACCTTTGATCACAGATCTGGATTAGCCCCTCAGATGAAGCTCAGAACCTAGAAAAACTGATTTATTTATTCATGTAGTTCTCAGTAAACATTTGATGGTTGGTTTATTAATTTACTACTAAGCAGCAGGAACTATGTATGCTAGAGACAGGTAGGTAAAAATGAATAAAACATGGTCTCTGCCTTAGAGGATCTCAAAGTAGAGTAGGACATGTGCATAAACCAACAACTAGGGCTTCCCTGGTGGCGCAGTGGTTGAGAATCTGCCTGCTAATGCAGGGGACACGGGTTCGAGCCCTGGTCTGGGAAGATCCCACATGCCACGGAGCAACTAGGCCCGCGAGCCACAACTACTGAGCCTGCGCGTCTGGAGCCTGTGCTCCTCAACAAGAGAGGCCACGATAGTGAGAGGCCCGTGCACCGCGATGAAGAGTGGCCCCCGCTTGCTGCAACTAGAGGAAGCCCTCACACAGAAACGAAGACCCAACATAGCAATCAATCAATCAATCAATCAATAAATCTTAAAAAAAAAACAAAAACCAACAACTAAAACACAATGAAGAAAGTGCTAAAAAAAATAGTAGCTTGACATTTACAGGGGACGTGTTTCAGACACTTTGCTAATCACTTTTCATGCATTATGTAACTGTATTCTCAAAACAACCTGTGACATAGATGCCCTTCATATTTTACAGATGAAGTAATGACATTTTAGATAGGTTAGGTAGTTTGCTCAAGATCAAATAACTACTAAGTGGTGGAACCTTGATTCAAACTTGTGTGTGTTCTAAATATCTGAATGCTAAGATGAAATGGGCACAAAGTGCTGGGAAACGCTAAGTAGGGACCATAAAAATGTCTAGAGTGATCATAGGAAGTGGGCAGAGATGGAGATGTTCTAAAAGTAGACATGGAGATTGCATGAAAGAATTACTCTGGAATTACTCCATTCACCCACAGTGGTTTCCATTTAGTTATTCCTCCTTCTCCTTTGCCCACCAGGTTTAAATATTCTCACTCTCTGTGTTGTTTCCAGTACTTCCATTTCCATTGCTACCATTAACTTCTTTAAAGAGATTCTGGTAGCTTCTGTGCACTTCTGACATTGGCAGAATCAGGTAGGTATGGGAGGGGGGAGAGTTGGAGTTCTGGTATTCAGATATTGTACCAAGCTTCCTAGTCTGTTCAATGGCATTCTGAGAATAGGGATTAACAACAGTTGAAGCCAGAAATAATAAAAGAAACAATCTTTCTCTCAGATCATCTGGACATTGTGAAATTTTTCTAAATCGATTTCAGACCATATTGCCAGTTTGAATTAGCCCAGAGAAATGACCTTACATTATAATAGAATGAAATAAATTATAATTATTAATCTATCAAAATACTTGTTAAAGTTATCAATTAAAAGAAAAAGCACACTGAATGAATATGGATAAAACACTGCATCCAGTTCTACATAAATCCACTTTTTATTCGTGCTGAGTTGCATTTTTACTTTGTTTCTGAAAGATCTAGAGTTTCTTTGCCTTTCTGCTTTTCCTAACTCTTTCTCTCTTTTTCCTTCCGCCTTTGCATGTTTTGTTTGCAGCCTCTGCTTTTTCAGAAGGAAAACAGGGCTATTTTAAAAATAAGTGAATAGTTTTTACAGTCTCTCAAGCTATGTTTTGGCTGACATATTTCAAATAGCTCAGTTTACCATTTCTCAAAAAGGCAAAATAGGCCTGCATGCTGTGAAATTCCTCTACTGAATCCAACATGCCTTCTCATTTTTGACCCAAAAATATGTTTCTTGTGCTTTGTAGGAGAAACAGAGGTTCCCATATGGTTCCCCAGCTCGTTTTTATTATTAGTTTGAAACTGCTGATGTCTCAGGCAGGAAGCCCACCTTGGGTGGGGTCTCAGGGCGAAAGGGTCCCACGGGAGATCGCAGGGCAACAAGAATGTTTCACTCGATAATCTCCCTCCCCTGACCACAAACTAAGATGAAGGAAAACCACAATAGAAGATTAACGTCTTTCAGAGGCCATGGGATTTCATCAAGTTAAATATTTATTATTTTCTTTCCTGTGCATTGATTTCTTCATTTTCCTGCTAGTACAAATTTCTTTCTTGCCATTTATATAACAATTTGAGTGAAAAATCATTCTTAGCTTATCAGGAGTGATATTTTTTAGTGGGAACAGCCCTGGAATAAGAGAGGGCTCAAGGTTCTCAATTCAGTGCCACTACTTATGAGATTTTTGGGCAAATTCCCCCGTGCATTAATCTGCTCTGGCTGCCATAACAAAATACCACAGACTGTGTGGCTTAAACAACAGAAATTAATTTTCTCACTGTTGTGAAGACTAGGAAGTCTGAGATCAGGATGCCAGCAGGCTTGGGTTCTAGTGAGGCCTCTCTCATGGCTTGTAGAGGCCACCTTCTTGCTATGTGCTCACAATGTGGAGAGAGACTTGAGACTTTTCTCTCTCTCTCTTTCCTCTTCTCATAAAGCCACCAATCCTATCAGATTAGGACTCCACCCTTATGACCCATTTAACCATAATTACTTCCTAAAAGCCCTATCTCCAAATTCAGTCACATTGGGAATTAAGGATTCAACATATGAATGGGGTGGTGGGCAGGGGCATTTCAGTTCATAACACTTTATATCTTAGTTCCTTAACCTAAATATGCTTAATAATACCTAATGTATGTAGCTCAAAGGGTAAAGATCACATGAGATGTTCAATGTATATGAAAGTTCTTTGCACGTTGTAAAGTCCTATAAAAATGGAGGATATTAGTTATTGAAAACAATAATATTGAAGGAATACTCAATAATTAGAAAGGCCAATATAATTCTGATTTCTGAGTTGTATACAGACATTTGAAAAATCCCTTAACTATCTACCTCAGTCTAGGCAAACTGGGACAGCAATGTCCTAAAATAGACTATGTAAATGAATGTGTAATTATTTTAATAGACAATGAAATATTTATTTTTTTCTAAGCAGTTAGCTTCGATACCTAACAATTACATCCTGCACCCCTTCTAAACTGCATTCCATGTCAAATTATTATCCTAATAACAGTTAAATATCACTAATAACCTTAGTTAACACATTTGAAAACCTTCCACAATGCATTAAGTTTGTGATTTATGTAAATAACATCAAAAAATTAAAGCTTTGCCATTTTAATCTCCCTTATTATTATTTATTATTTTGGGGTACTGACAATATAACCAAGGCTGTGTAAAATAAGAAAAAAAAATATTATACCAGCATGAAGACTTACAATTTAATCAGAAGATCAAACAATTCAAATTCAAGAACATAGTTTCGAAAGATGGTTAGAACTTCTAGCTTTGCTTCTTCGGGATGTCAGCTATTTTTAGAGCTGTTTCACCACAGTGTCTTCAGCAACTATTATTGATGATCACCCAAGGCATGTGCTGCTTTTGCAAAACTGTATTCAGATTGATTTCCTTCCTGTTTCTGTGTTAGTCAGTATGGTAATAGGGGACAGATATTATTCTCAAAGGAAGGGTCTCCCTCACCACTGGAACCCAAGGGAATAATTCTTCCACAGGCATGGGGCATTCTCGATCTCTCATTCTGTACAGATAACTGACCATATTTATAATAGTAATAACAACAACAATAAAATCAGTAAACAGTAGAAAACAGCAGTTCTTTTTTTTTACTGCAATATTGTTGATTTACAATGTTGTGTTAATTTCTGGTGTACAGCAAAGTGATTCAGTTATACATACATATATATATATATATATATATATATACATATTCTTTTTCATATTCTTTTCCATTATGGTTTATTACAGGATATTGAATATAGTTCCCTGTGCTATACAATAGGATCTTGTTGTTTATCTAGTTTATATATAGTAGCTTGCATTGCTAATTCCAACCTCCTATTTATCCCTCCCTTATTCCCTTTCCCCTTCGGTAAACATAAGTTTGTTTTCCATGTCTGTTACTCTGTTTCTGTTTTGTAAATAAGTTCACTTGTGTCATATTTTAGGTTCATTTGAGTGATATCATATGGTATTTGTCTTTCACTTTCTTTTTTTTTTGTCTTTTTTTTTTTTTAGTATGATAATCTCTAGGTCCATCCATGTTGCTGCAAATGGCATTATTTCATTCTTTTTATAGCTGAGTAATATTCCATTGTTATATATATATATATATATATATATATATATATATATATACACACACACACACACACACACACATATATATATATATATATCTCCCGTGCACCGGAATGAAGAGTAGCCCCCACTCACTGCAACTACAGAAAGCCCACATGCAGCAATGAAGACCCAATGCAGCCAAAAATAAATAAATTAATACATAAAACTAAAAATACATATATATATATATATCTCATATCACACCTTCTTTATCCATTCATCTGTCCATGGACATTTAAGTTGTTTCCATGTCTTGGCTGTTGTAAATAGTGCTGTTGTGAAAACTGGGGTGCATGCATCTTTTCAAATTATAGTTTTGTCTGGGTATATGCCCAGGAATGGGATTGCTGGATCATATGGCAACTCTATTTTCAGTTTTTGGAGGAACCTCCATACTGTTTGCCATGATGGCTGCACTGATTTACTTTCTCACCAACAGTGTATGGTTCCCTTTTCTCCAGACCCTTTCTAGCATTTGTTATTTGTAGACTTTTTGATGATGGCCATTCTGACAGGTGTAAAGTGATAACCCATAGTTTTGATTTGCATTTCTCTAATAATAGAGCATCTTTTTATGTACCTTTTGGCCATCTGTATGTCTTCTTTGAAGAAATGTTTATTTAGGTCGTCTGCCCATTTTTTGATTGGGTTGTTTGTTTTTTTTTTTTGTTATTGAGTTGTATGAATTGTTTGTATATTGTGGAAATTAAGCCCTTGTCAGTCTCATCATTTGCAAATATTTTCTCTGAGTCCATAGTTGCCTTTTTGTTTTGTTTACTGTTTCCTTTGTTGTACAAAAGCTTGTAAGTTTGATTAGGTCCCATTTGTTTATTATTGCTTTTATTTCTATTGCCTTGGGAGACTGACGTAAGAAAACATTGATACAATTTTTGTTAGAGAATGTTTTGCCCATGTTCTCTTCTAGGAGTTTTATGGTGTCATGTCTTATATTTAAGTCTTTAAGCCATTTTGAGTTTATTTTTGTGTATGGTGTGAGGGTGCATTCTAACTTCATTGATTTACATACAGCTGTCCAGTTTTCCCAACACCACTTGCTGAAGAAACTGTCTTTTCTCCATTGTATATTCTTGTCTCCATTGTAGAAGAATAATTGACCACAGGTGTGTCAAAAACAGTAGTTCCTAAGCTTGAGTTCATGAATGGCTTCATGGGATCTGAAAATTCCATGTAAATCAATAGCTTTCAATGGACTGTCAAAAAATCTGTGAGCTAACACAGTTTAAAGTCACAGAAATAAATGTCAGTTAAGATAATTAGTGTGTACTTATTTCTCATAGGACTTTCTTCAATGTTTTATATTGTTAATAGTAATAAATTAAAAAACCTATAACAAGCTCTTACTATGTGTAAGGCACTATGCTTAATGCTATGGGGACTAAATGTGAACAAAGCATGTGGCTACTTCAGGGTAATAAAATCTTACAGCAGAATTAAGAAATTTATACAAACAAGAGCAAAACAAAGCAGATTAGGAAGAGAACATAGAGCAGGCATAAACACATTCTTAAAGAAACGGCCAAAGAGATTAAGGTTCCATGAAGAAGTAGTATTGAACTGGCCTTTGAATAGCAAATGGGATTTCACCAGGTACAGTACAGGGAAGAATATTCTGAACAGGAATAGCAGCCTTAAGTAAATGTGGAGGAGGAAAGCATGGGACATATTAGTACCATGGATTTGGGGAGCAGTGGGAAATAGCAGAGTAAATTATTGGGTGTTTGGGTCATAGACTATCTTAAAATGCCACTTAGAAGGGAGAAAAGTAAATTTACAAATCTGTAGCAATAGTCCAGTTCAAATAGGAATAGAGTCCAAAGTTGCACATTATTCTTGGGAAAGAATTTCAGTGTAAAGATGCATGTTATATGTAGGTTTCAACATTAAATATGCCAGAGAACTGTGAGGCAGGGAAGGAGACCAGAAAAATGTGATGGTTTAATAGGTGTAAAACACAGTAGAGGATATTGTATTGTTAGTACAGGTTTTATGGAAGGAATTGAATTTGATCCCATAGGTATAAAATAATTAGTTTTTTGATAATTAACTACTGTCTATAACCTCAAAAGAATAGTATTAATTAACCCTTTCACTATAGGTACAATAGAGGTTCTCTTGCTGCTTAGAAAGCAGTAAGACACTGGTTTTAATTTTCTCTTACAGGACTTGAGAAGTGACATACCCAGACATGACATGAAGCTTTATTCTTCAGGGTAAGTCAGTGACAGTTACCAAACGGGTGAAGTAGAAGAGGAGGTGAGGATGACAGCAGTGCTGAAAGTCAGTGGTCAGTGGTGGCTCAGCCAAGCACCAAGGCAGGTTTATAGGATCTAAAAGAAGGCAGAGTAAAGCTTATGAAATTTGTGAGGGAGAATGTGTGAGGGAGGGAAGAGAAGGGGAGGAAGGTGATTGGGGGGTGAGCACCTTACAAAGGAGGGAGAAAGATTAGGGGCAATGGTAGTGGACTGAGAAGATATCAGGGTGGGGGAGAATCAGGAGAGAGTAACATCACGGAAGCTAAAGTACCAGAAGGAAATGGCGGTCAACAGTGTGTGCAATATTGAGAGAGACTGAAAAGCATGTGGTCCAAGAAGAGGACATTGGATTTGAGATTAGTACTTTACTCAAGACCTCAAAGAAAGCCATTTTAACAGAGTGGTTGAAGGAAGCCACATTTAAAGGAACTGAGGAGGTACCCAGCTGAGAATACTACAGAAAAGGGAGTGTTGTCCACACAGAGGAGAGGTGTAGTGGTGACAGCCCACTTGAGAGTGCCAAAGGGAAGTATGCAGGAAAAGACAGGAGAGAGGGGAAACAAAGATGAGAGAGAGAGGGGAGAGTTGAAGAAATAAAGTCGAGGAGGGAGTGGGAGATTAGGGAAAGAATCAAGATGCACAGAAATTCTTAGATGGAGAAAAAGGTTAATAATGTAAATAATAATAATATCATAATATAAAAATAATGATATTTATCTTCTGTGTAAGATTTATTCTTTTATAAAGAGAGTAAGGAACTCTAGTATTAGAAACTTGAAGGAACGAGAAGAAGCAGAATAGCCATAGCTAAATATTCCATAGCACAAAGAGTAAAATAATTCCCAAGTAGCAGTGAGGAATAGCTGAGCTAAGAGAAAATGGAATTGTGGTGTCACAGATGACTCCAGTTTCTTGACTTTTTCTGGCCCTATTCAGCAACTGGGAAGCCAGAGTGAAAGCAGACAAAGGGAGTGCCCTGTGTTGGGGATTAACATGTGAGGCTTGGCAGAAGGTCAGGCAGAATGAGATGCATTGGGTTCAATCAGGATAGAGAAGAACGTGAAGCAAGAGTGTGTGTTGTTTCACATCAGTTGGTCCAGTGTCCTGAGCTTGACTGCAAACATGTGGAGATGGAGCAGCATCTAGGTTTGGCAGCATGAACACAGCCTGAAGGGGCTAGTGTGCCATGGCTAGCCAGGAGGGAGTCCGGGAAGAAGTCTGGAGCCGCCAAAGAGTCAAGAGACTTTTCTTGACTCTTTGTTTCCTGGTGTGAGAGGAGAGGGGATTCAGAGCACTGCCTAAAGGAGCTCCAGAGATGGGCGTGAGGTGTGGCTATCAGTGCGGACCCCAGAGATGGGCATGAGATGCTAAGGCTGCTGCTGAACCACCAAGAAGCCTGTGTGCAAGCACAGGTCACTATCCACACCTCCCCTCCCAGGAGCCTGTGCAGCCCACCACTGCCAGGGTCCCATGATCCAGGGACAACTTCCCCGGGAGAGCACATGGTGTGCCTCAGGCTGGTGCAACGTCCTGCTGGCCTCTGCCGCCGCAGGCTCACCCCACACTCCATATCCTCCCTCCCCCTGGCCTGAGTGAGCCAGAGCCCCCCAATCAGCTTTTCCTTTAACTCCGTCCTGTCTGAGCAAAGAAGAGATACCCTCAGGCGACCTACACACAGAGGCAGGTCCAAATCCAAAGCTGAACCCCGGGAGCTGTGCGAACAAAGAAGAGAAAGGGAAAATTCTCCCAGCAGCCTCAGGAGCAACGGATTAAATCTCCACAATCAACTTGATGTACCCTGCATCTGTGGAATACCTGAATGAACAATGAATCATCTCAAATTGAGGAGGTGGACTTTGGGAACAAAGATATATATATATATTTTTTTTTTTCCTTTTTTCTCTTTTTCTTAGTGTGTATGTGAATGCTTCTGTGTGTGATTTTGTCTGTATAGCTTTGCTTTTACCATTTGTCCTAGGGTTCTGCCTGTCCGTTGTTTGTTTTTGTTTTTGTTTTAGTATAGTTTCTAGCACTTGTTATCATTGGTGGATTTGTTTTCTGGTTTGGTTGCTCTCTTCTTTTTTTTTATTATTAATTTTTTTTAATAATTATATTTTATTTCTTATTTTAATAACTTTATTTTATTTTATTTTACTTTTACTTTATTTATTTTACCTTCTTTCTTTCTTTCTTTCTTTTCTCCCTTTTATTCTGAGCCGTGTGGATGACAGGCTTTTGGTGCTCCAGCCAGGCATCAGGGCTGTGCATCTGAGGTGGGATACCCAAGTTCAGGACACTGGTCCACAAGAGACCTACCAACTCCACGTAATATCAAACAGCAAAAATTTCCCAGAGAGCTCCATCTCAACGCCAAGACCCAGTGACACTCAAAGAACAGAAAGTTACAGTGCTGGACACCCTTTACCAAACAACTAGCAAGACAGGAACACAACCCCATCCATTAACAGAGAAGCTGCCTAAAATCATAATAAGGCCACAGACACCCCAAAACACACCACCAGACGTGGACCTGGCCACCAGAAAGACAAGATCCAGCCTCAGATCCAGAACACAGGCACTAGTCCCCTCCACCAGGAAGCCTACACAACCCACTGAACCAAGCTTAGCCACTGGGGACAGACACCAAAAACAACGGGACTACGAATATGCAGCCTGTGAAAAGGAGACCCCAAACACAGTAAGTTAAGCAAAATGAGAAGACAGAGAAACACATAGCAGATGAAGGAGCAAGGCAAAAACCCACCACACCTAAAAAATGAAGAGGAATTAGGCAGTCTACCAGAAAAAGAATTCAGAATAATGATAGTAAAGATGATCCAAAATCTTGGAAATAGAATGGAGAAAATAAAAGAAACGTTTAACAAGGACCTAGAAGAACTAAAGAGCAAACAAACAGTGATGAACAACACAATAAATGAAATTAAATATTCTCTAGAAGGGATCAATAGCAGAATAACTGAGGCAGAAGAATGGATAAGTGACCTGGAAGATAAAATAGTGGAAAAAACTACCACAGAGCAGATAAAGAAAAAAGAATGAAAAGAATTGAGGACAGTCTCAGAGACCTCTGGGACAATATTAAACGCACCAACATTGGATTTATAGGGGTCCCAGAAAAAGAAGAGAAAAAGAAAGGGTCTGAGAAAATATTTGAAGAGATCATAGTTGAAAACTCCCCTAATATGGGAAAGGAAATAGTTAATCAAGTCCAGGAAGCACAGAGCGTACCATACAGGATAAATCCAAAGAGAAACACGTCAAGACACGTATTAATCAAACTATCAAATACTAAATACAAAGAAAAAATATTAAAAGCAGCACGGGAAAAACAACAAATAACACACAAGGGAATCACCATAAGGTTAACAGCTGATCTTTCAGAAAAAACTCTGCAAGCCAGAAGGGAGTAGCAGGATGTATTTAAAGTGATGAAGGAGAAAAACCTACAACCAAGATTACTCTACCCAGCAAGGATCTCATTCAGATTTGACAGAAAAATTAAAACCTTTACTGACAAGCAAAAGCTAAGAGAATTCAGCACCACCAAACCAGCTCTACAACAAAGGCTAAAGGAACTTCTCTAAGTGGGAAACACAAAAGAAGAAAAGGACCTACAAAAACAAACCCAAAACAATTAAGAAAATGGTCATAGGAACATACATATCGATAATTACCTTAAACGTGAATGGATTAAATGCTCCAACCAAAAGACACAGGCTGGCTGAATGGATACAAAAACAAGACCCGTATATATGCTGTCTACAAGAGACCCACTTCAGACCTAGGGACACATACAGACTGAAAGAGAGGGGATGGAAAAAGATATTCCATGCAAATGGAAATCAAAAGAAAGCTGGAGTAACAATAGTCATATCAGATAAAATAGACTTTAAAATAAAGAATGTCTTACAAGAGACAAGGAAGGACACTATGGAATGATCAAGGGATCAATCCAAGAAGAAGATATAACAATTATAAATATATATGCACCCAACATAGGAACACCTCAATACATAACACAACTGCTAACAACTATAAAAGAGGAAATTAACAGTAACACAATAATAGTGGGGGACTTTAACACCCCACTTTCACCAATGGAGAGATCATCCAAAATGAAAATAAATAAGGAAACATAAGCTTTAAATGATACATTAAACAAGATGGACTTAATTGACATTTAGAGGACATTCCATCCAAAAACAACAGAATACACATTCTTCTCAAGTGCTTATGGAACATTCTCCAGGATAGATCATATCTTGGGTCACAAATCAAGCCTTGGTAAATTTAGGAAACTGGAAATCGTATCAAGCATCTTTTTCGACCAAAACGCTATGAGACTAGGTATCAATTGCAGGAAAAAAATCTGTAAAAAATACAAACATTTGGAGGCCAAACAATACACTACTTAATAACCAAGAGATCACTGAAGAAATCAAAGAGGCAATCAACAAATACCTAGAAACAAACGACAATGAAAACACGACAAACCAAAACCTATGGGATGCAGCAAAAGCAGTTCTAAGAGGGAAGTTTATAGCAATAAAATCCTACCTTAAGAAACAAGAAACATCTCAAATAAACAACCTAACCTTACACATAAAGCAATTAGGGAAAGAAGAACAAAAAAACCCCAAAGTTAGCAGAAGTAAAGAAATCATAAAGATCAGATCAGAAATAAATGAAAAAGAAATGAAGGAAATGATAGCAGAGATCAATAAAACTAAAAGCTGGTTCTTTGAGAAGATAAGCAAAATTGATAAACCATTAGCCAGACTCATTAAGAAAAAAAGGGAGAAGACTCAAATGAATAGAATTAGAAATGAAAAAGGAGAAGTAACAACTGACACTGCAGAAATACAAAGGATCATGAGAGATTACTACAAGCAACTCTGTGCCAATAAAATGGACAACATGGAAGAAATGGACAAATTCTTAGAAATGCACAACCTTCCAAGACTGAACCAGGAAGAAATAGAAAATATGAACAGACCAATCACAAGTACTGAAATTGAAACTGTGATTAAAAATCTTCCAACAAACAAAAGCCCAGGACCAGACGGCTTCACAGGCGAATTCTATCAAACATTTAGAGAAGAGCTGACACCTATCCTTCTCAAACTCTTCCAAAATATAGCAGAGGGAGGAACACCCCCAAACTCATTCTATGAGGCCATCATCACCCTGATACCTAAATCTGACAAAAATGTCAGAAAGAAAGAAAACTACAGGCCAATATCACTGATGAACATAGATGCAAATACCCTTTACAAAATACTAGCAAACAGAATCCAACAGCACATTAAAAGGATCATACACCATTATCAAGTGGGGTTTATCCCAGGAATGCAAGGATTCTTCAATACATGCAAATAAATCAATGTCATACACCATATTAACAAATTGAAGACTAAAAACCATATGATCATCTAAATAGATGCAAAGAAAGCTTTTGACAAAATTCAACACCCATTTATGATAAAAACCCTCCAGAAAGTAGGTGTAGAGGGAACTTTACTCAACATAATAAAGGCCATATATGACAAACCCACAGCCAACATTGTCCTCAATGGTGAAAAACTGAAACCATTTCCACTAAGATCAGGAACAAGACAAGGTTGCCCACTCTCACCACTATTATTCAACATAATTTTGGAATTTTTAGCCATGGCAATCAGAGAAGAAAAAGAAATAAAAGGAATCCAAATTGGAAAAGAAGAAGTAAAGCTGTCACTGTTTCCAGATGACATGATACTATACATAGAGAATCCTAAAGATGCTACCAGAAAACTAGTAGAGCTAATCAATGAATTTGGCAAAGTAGCAGGATACAAAATTAATGCGCAGAAATCTCTTGCATTCCTATACATGAATGATGAAAAATCTGAAAGTGAAATTAAGAAAACACTCCCATTTACCACTGCAACAAAAAGAATAAAATATCTAGGAATAAACTTACCTAAGGAGACAAAAGACCTGTATGCAGAAAATTATAAGACACTGATGAAAGAAATTAAAGATGATACAAATAGATGGAGAGATATACCATGTTCTTGGATTGGAAGAATCAGCATTGTGAAAATGACTATACTACCCAAAGCAATCTACAGATTCAAAGCAATCCTTATCAAACTACCACTGGCATTTTTCACAGAACTGGAACAAAAAGCTTCACAATTTTTATGGAAACACAAAAGACCCCGAATAGCCAAAGCAATCTTGAGAAAGAAAAACGGAGCTGGAGGAATCAGGCTCCTGGACTTCAGTCTATACTACAAAGTTACAGTAATGAAGAGAGTATGGTACTGGCACAAAACCAGAAATATAGATCAATGGAACAGGATAGAAAGCCCAGAGATAAACCCATGCACATATGGTCACCTTATCTTTGATAAAGGAGGCAGGAATATACAGTGGAGAAAAGACAGCCCCTTCAATAAGTGGTGCTGGGACAGCTGGACAGCTACATGTAAAAGCATGAAATTAGAACACTCCCTAACACCATACAGAAAAATAAACTCAAAATGCATTACAGACCTAAATGTAAGGCCAGACACTATCAAACTCTTAGAGGAAAACATAGGCAGAACACTCTATGACATAAATCACAGCAAGATCCTTTTTGACCCACCTCCTAGAGAAATGGAAATAAAAACAAAAATAAACAAATGGGACCTAATGAAACTTAACAGCTTTTGTACAGCAAAGGAAACCATAAACAACACGAAAAGACAACCCTCATAATGGGAGAAAATATTTGCAAATGAAGCAACTGACAAAGGTTCAATTTCCAAAATTTTCGAGCAGCCCATGCAGCTCAATATCAAAAAAAAAAAAAAAACCCAATCCAAAAATGGGCAGAAGATCTAAATAGAGATTTCTTGAAAGAAGATATACAGATTGCCAACAAACATATGAAAGAATGTTCAACATCATTAATCATTAGAGAAATGCAAATCAAAACTACAATGAGATATCATCTCACACCGGTCAGAATGGCCATCATCAAAAAATCTACAAGCAATAAATGCTGGAGAGGGTGTGGAGAAAAGGGGACACTCTTGCACTGTTGGTGGGGATGTAAATTGATACTGTCACTATGGGGAACAGTATGGAGGTTCCTTAAAATTTAAAAATAGAACTACCATGCGACCCAGCAATCCCACTACTGGGCGTATACCCTGAGAAAAGCATAATTCAAAATGAGTCATGTACCAAAATGTTCATTACAGCTCTATTTACAGCTGTATTTACATTACAGCTCTATTGTTTCCAGGACATGGAAGCAACCTAAGTGTCCATCAACAGATGAATGGATAAAGAAGATGTGGCACATATATACAATGGAATATTACTCAGCCATATAAAGAAACAAAACTGAATTATTTGTAGTGAGGTGGATCTACCTAGATACTGTCATACAGAGTGAAGTAAGTCAGAAAGAGAAAAACAAATACCGTATGCTAACACATATATATGGAATCTAAAGAAAAAAAAAAAAAAAGGTCATGAAGGACCTGCGGCAAGACAGGTATAAAGATACAGACCTACTAGATAATGGACTTGAGAATACGGGGAGGGGGAAGGGTAAGGTGGGATAAAGTGAGAGAGTGACATAGACATATATACATTACCAAATGCAAAACAGATAGCTAGTGGGAAGTAGCCTCATAGCACAGGGAGATCAGCTTGGTGCTTTGTGACCACCTAGAGGGGTGGGATAGGGAGGGTGAGAGGGAAGGAGATGCAAGAGGGAAGAGATATGGGGACATATGTATATGTATAACTGATTCTCTTTGTTATAAAGCAGAAACTAACACACCATTGTAAAGCAATTATACTCCAATAAAGATGTTAAAAAAAAACAAAACAAAAAACTAAGGCAGCATGGAAATTGGTTCCTTTGTTTAAAACATGCAATCTTTATTGCTGAAAGTCTATATAAATGTACTTATTTGTCTATAAATAATGAAACATTCAACTTCAATTCATAGATATTTAAAATTTTTTCATGTGTCTTGATCAGTGCTACAGCAGACCTGTTAAGTCTTTTGAACATTGACTACCCAACATATTAGGGGGCAAAGATTGCAACCTCTTTCCAAATCCACGATGAAGTCTGAATGACTCCGTCATACTTATTTTTGATTGGAAAATATATTCTTGCTCTTTATTCAAGGAACTGTGCTCATAATCTATGTTTTGCTGTTTTTCTACCCCAAAGGTAAAAATTAATAGGGAAAAAATTTGAGGGCAAAGAGGTTAATGTCTAGTTGATTGAGGGAATGGCTTATTCCTTCCAGGAGAATAATTTACACTAAAGTCCACTAATCCCAACATTAAATTTTAAAGAAAATAAACAATTAAAAACGAAGGCAATCTTCTCACTTCAAATATAGTAACATGTGATAAGTCTCAGAAAACAAAGGGCTCATCAATACCTTATTTATGAAAGGATAAAATAATGAATTTTTCTTACTTTTATGATGTTCTTTTTTAAAAATAATATTGTTGCAGTATATTTACATACAATAAAACGCAACCATAAGTTTTGCCAAATGTATTTACCTATGTAACTAACACCACGACCTAGATAAAGACTATTTCCATTACTCTGAAATGTCTGTCTGTTTGCAGCTAATTCCCCACCCACCCCCTGCTGGATGCAATCTCTGTTCCACTTTATGAAAGAATAGATTGGTTTTGCCTGCTCCGGAATTTCATATAAAGGGAATCATACAAGATGTACTCTTTTATTATTGCTTTTCTCACTAAGCATATTACATTTATCAGTAGTTTATTCCTTTCTTATTGGTAAGTAGTATTCCATTGTAAGGTCATGCTGAAACTTGTTTATCCATTCACCTGTTTGGTGGACATTTGAGCTATTTCCAGTTTGGGTCTACTAAAGCTGCAGTGAACATTTGAGTCCAAGTTTTTTGGTGGACACGTTTTCTTTTCTTAAATTTTTTTTTTAAACTTTGAGTTTATTTATTTATTTATTTATTTATTTATTTATTTATTTATTTATCTGTGGCTGTGTTGGGTCTTCCTTTCTGTGTGAGGGCCTTCTCCAGTTGCGGCAAGTGGGGGCCACTCTTCATCGCGGTGCGCGGGCCTCTCATTATCGCGGCCTCTCTTGTTGGCGGAGCACAGGCTCCAGACGCGCAGGCTCAGTAATTGTGGCTCACGGGCCCAGCCGCTCCACGGTATGCGGGATCCTCCCAGACCAGGGCTCGAACCCATGTCCCCTGCATTGGCAGGCAGACTCTCAACCACTGCGCCACCAGGGAAGCCCGTGTTTTCTTTTCTTATGGGTAAATTCCTGAGAGTGAAATTGCCTGAATGTACAGTAAAGCATGTTTAAGTTTATACGAAGAGGCCAAGAAGTTTTCCAATGTAGATGTACCATTGCTAAATTCCAACCAGCATTGTATGAAATTTCCAGTTCCTCGACATTTTTGTTAATGTCACTAATGATACTTTATTTTTCATGTTCGTGATTTTTTTTTTTTTTTTTTTACTTTGAGTTCATTTCCTGGAATCTTGTTTATAGGAATTCTTTGAGATCTGTTTTGAATAAGAGATTCTCCAAAGAGGATTTGTGTTTTATTCTTCTAGTTGTTCTATAATGAAAGTCAAATATCCCTGCACCAGAAGTCTCTACATGCTCCAGATTTTGTTATTTCTGAGGCATAGTTCTTCATAATTTCCTGAATTTCTGAGCTTTTACAGGAGTTCTTCTCTGTACCAATATTCCTGTCCCATTCCCATTCCCAATTACTTGACATAATGAGTGAGTCTTTACTTCTTCACAACTGAGAACCTAAGAACGTTTCCTGAATTGTAAGCAGCTGTGGATACAGTGGATACTATGCCAGGAAAGAAACCTAGAGGTTCTTCCTTAATCTGTCATACGATTTTGGGACCTGGACTTCCACATTTATTTGGAAGAAATGAGTCTAACTTCCAGTGCCCTCCAAGGATATTATGGAATTACTTTGTTGTAAACCCAACAAACCCTGGCAGTGCATCTCACATCTTGGTGCTATGCTCCACACTGCCCATTCAGGAGACAATGAGATGGTAAGTCAGAGAAACAGGGGAAATGCATGTGGGAGTCCAGTATCACACTCCACATGCAGGATCAGTTATGGAAATGCAGCAATATCCAACTTGCAATGCCAACTTCTGGATCTATGAAAGTTGGGGAAATTTCTTCCTCTGTTAAGCAAATATAGTACTGTACTGTATAAACATGGCTTCTGCTTTTAGTGCATGCCAAGAATGGTGTTTGGACTGAGCACTTGGTGATCTTTTCAACTATTGATTCTTGGCTGTGTCTCAGGTTCACAAGGTGAAAATAGCTACACCATTTTCCAAGTTCTAGTGCTTATTTATTTACCTAGTAATATAGTGCCCTTTGGGTTAATTGGCTTATTAATTACTGCCTTAAGCAGCAATTTTTTTTTTTTTTTCTAGTTGGGAGAATAGCTCATAGGCCTTCCATATTTGAAAAGTTGTGTCTACACAGTAACTAATCAGAGGTCAGTGGTTTACAATAGGTTTGATACTTATAGGTTCATTGGCCCAGAGTTTAGAATTACAAATGTAGTCACAAACATACATTCCATGTTCTGGCTCTCAGCAATGAACACCGGGCAGTACAAACTTTTGCATGTTCAGGTGCACATTTGCAATGTATTTGTGCATATAGAAGGAAGATGAATTAGAAAAAAAATAAAGATTGAATTATAGGCTACATTTTTCTTCACTACTGTGTTCTAAACATCCACATTGTCATACTGTGGGATTACTTATTCAGAGAGAACAGGGAATTTTTTTAAAAATAAACTTTATTTTTAAAGCAGTTTTAGGTTCACAGAAAAATTGAATGGAAGGTTCAGAGATTTCTTATATACCCTTGTCCCCCACCCCCAACAGCCTCCCCTCCTATCAACATCCCACACCAGAGTTGTACATTTGTTACAATCCATGAACCTATTGTACATTGACAACTCATATCACCCGAAGTACATAGTTTACATTAGGGTTCACTCTTTGTGTCGTACATTTTATAGGTTTAGACAAATGTATAATGGCATGTATCTGTCATTATGCTATCATACAGAGTATTTTTCACTGTCCTAAAAACCCCCTGTGCTCCATCTATTCACCCCTTCCTCCTCCCTAAACCCTGGCCATCATTGGTCCTTTGACTGTCTGCATAGTTTTGCCTTTTTCCTGAACATCATATAGTTGGAATTGCACAATATGTAGCCTTTTCAGATTGGTTTCTTTCACTTAGTCATATGCATTTAATGTTCCACCATGTTTTTTCACGGCTCATTTTGTTTTAGCACTGAAGAATATTCCACTGTCTGTGTCTGGATGTACCACGGCTTAACTGGGGAATTTTTAAAATGTTATTCTTTGGGGGTGATTAGAAGGTAATCAAGTATGGAATAAGCCACTTAAAGTGGAAAGAGGAAATTAAAGACCTAAGACACTCAGTTGTGGAAATGGAAAAGAGATTGCCTAATTGCATTGCAATACAAAGTGGGCAAGCAATAAATGTTTGTTGAACTGAACATAAAGAGGGCTCTCCCTGGAATAAGACTTGCATGTGGGGAGTAAAGGAAATGTGGGCCACAATTAACTATACTACTTATCATGTTATCCATCAGAAGACAGTTGCTTGCTAGTGACTCAGTGTTCTCAGGGCTCAGTCTTAAATTATTAAATTGGCCAGCCAGTGTTTTAGGGGAATACTTGGCAAGTGATCAGAGAAAAGTTCTTTTCTCATGCCTGGTTTTTAGTTAAACAATTATATTTTACAATGTAGTGAGTGAAAAATTCAGATTCTAAGAGGCACTCTTAAATCAAAAGAAATTTCTACAAAATTACATTTATTTTCTACTCAAGAGAGTCCTAAGCAATAATCTGATCTATCTGTACTTATTTCTCAGGCCTCTGCTGATGATGTTTTCCCTTCTTGAATTGTTTCAAAAGTCCAAATAGTGCCTTAAGTGGGGTAGACAAAGAGAAGTTAGTTCAAGGGCAAGCTCTGAGGATGAGCTGACCACTGCTTCTGAGCCCCACTTACCTAGAAGAACGATGACCTGCTTCCTTGAGATGATTGGCAGTGATGACATCCAGCTAAAAGTTTTCATTTTTTATTTGGGGCCCGAGATTGGGCTTTTTCTGGTTTCAAAATGAAACATTACAATGTAGTGAGCATGTTCAATTTTCTATGACATCACACAACTCCCCCCACTATTGTAACTTGTATGAATAATTTCTTGGGACTGTAGTGGTCTAGACATAACATTCGTATTCATTAGATAATTAATTCATTAATTCAAGCAATACTTATTCTGTACTTATTATGTCAGATAGTATTCCAGGCACTGAGGCTACAAGAGTGAATTAAATAGACAGGAGCTGTTCTACATGGACTTTATCATTCAGTGGGAGAAATAAACTATGAGCAAGTAGAAAACATGGTTTTGAGGATAGTAAAGAATTATAAAGGAAATACAACAGGTTAATGAAATAGTCACTGAGTGTGGAGACTGTTTTACACAGGGTAGCCAGAGACAGACTTCATAGCCCTGTACAGCAAAGGATCAATTTTCCTTTAAATGACTGAATGAAATATTTAGGGAGAAATATGGTACCACTGTGGATATATACATTCATTCCTCATCTGGCTTTTGGGGGTTCTCTTGCTCACTTACCCTAAAGTGAATCTTGTGAAGCAACAACCTCACCCACGTACACTGTGACCCTGTTGCTTCATTTTAAAATATAAATAGACATCAAGAGTCTAGACATATTTGGGAAATATAGAAACATAAAGTAAAAGACCTCTCCCTACCCTCTAAAGAAACAAAACAAAACCAGAAACAAATAATCTAAGACAAATTAGAGGTAAATGTGAGAACAGGTGAAAACTTCAAAAAAATGGTTTTGACCCCAAACTGCAGTAAACTAAATGGGACAAGACTATTAGCAGTTGGTGAGTGCAAAGCAGGAGTGTCCATTTAAACTAAATGTGAGAATTATTCTTCAAGTGTCAGAGAATTGACACTTTAATGACAATTCAAATGGCATAATAGTCTTGGAGAAGGAAGAATACTCATAGTACACAGGGTGTCTCTGCAGATAATATTTACATGATTACAATAATGTAAACATCATTTACTGGTGTTCAACCTTTGCAATCAATTTGTAAAGGAATGATGAAAGACTTAACCATCATAGCTACCATCAACTTTGACTATGAAAGTAAAGTTAGAGTTGACAGGTGTTAGGAGGTAAAGGGGGAATAGAAAGTGAAGAGAAGAAGGAATCCACCAATAACCCCAGCTTCAAAATGAGGAGGCAAGAAAAATTGGCTGTCTGAATGGTGGAGGTTTAAGTCTGAAGTTTCAGACATGAACTGAGAAGAGTGATATAACTATATTTGGAGGCAGAGGGTAGAGGAAATGCAAGGTGGTACAAGTGAACTAAACTCTATCTATTACAACCTTCATCAATTGCAACTCATCATTAAAGATGATACACTATGAAATAGTGATTTAAGCATACTATTTAGAGAGTTATAGGTAACCACCAGAAAAATAATTAAAAATGGTTCCCCCTAAGGAGAGATGTCACAGAGGGGGATGAGTGGACCAAATAACTGGTGTTTTCCATTATAAACTGTGGTGCTAAGTAATTTATGTATATAAAATTTGTATCCTGAGGAAATTTCTGAACGATCTTTCCCTCCAGTCCTTAAGGAGGGGCATACATGCCTCCATCATCTGATGGCATGACTATAGGAACCTTTTCTGTATAATGACACAAATCCCTTACTAATTTAGGTTTGGGGGCGGCGGGAGAAAACACGTTTATTTACTGAGGTGGGGGGTGAAAATCTCACCTCAATTTCTTCAGACTCGTATCTTTAAACTATTTTTTATTGTGGCAAATATATATAACAAAATTTGCCATTTTAGCCATTATTAAGTGTAAAATTCAGTGGCATTAATTATACTCACAATGTTGTGCAATCATCACCTCTACCTATTTCCAAAATTTTGCATCACCTCAAACAGAAACTCTGTTCCCATTAAGCAAGAACTCCCAATTCTCTCACCCCCAGCCCATGGTAAATTTTATTCCGCTTTCTGTCTCTATGAATTTGCCCATTCTAGGTACCCCATATAAGTGGAATCATACAATATTTGTCCTTTCATGTCTGACTTGTTCCACTTATCTTCAGGTTATCTTTGACAATTTTCTGAAGCCTTCTTTGGCCAATGGCAGGACCTGAAAGTCATGAAAAATGTGAATTTAAAGTATTTTAATCCATATAAAATCTGGTGGTACCAGAAAAAAATGCATTATATTCATAAGGAAAAATGGCTGCTGAATTTTCCAGAATCCAGGAAAGGTGACTGTGCCACAACTTTCTCTTTCTGGGGTCATTACAGCAGAGAAGCACATATTGTTAGAGTGGGGAAGAAAGTGCTATGAAATCTGGTTCAGTGCCCTCCAAACATCACTGGTACCATCCTGCCCGTACTGAAACTGGTACCTGACTGCCCATAATGAAACGGTGCTGGGAACCAAGCTTCAGAACTCAGTCTGGCTCACACTGCTAATTCTCTACACCAGCTGAGAAAGGCATGGTTGTCACATGGACAATTTAATAAGATGAATCATCCAAATCTTGCCCTTTATCTACACACTGATACTGTTTCGTTCATTCTCTGCATTTCTTTCTGGAACTTCTATCTCCAGTGTGTTTCCAGGGGAATGAATATGTATGCAATGATATGAGTTACAACATACCTAAAAAGATTAAACCATCTCTTGTTATTTGTATTGATTTTCCATTACCAACTAAAATTAGTTTCAAGAGTATAGCAATTTGTAGGAAAACTGAAGACAGGACTGATAACTGGTGGGTTATTTTCCATGCTTTCTTGAATAGCTGTCATTCTTGACAGATACCCTGGAATGCAGTTATGCAAGGAAATGCTAAACTGTCAGCATTTCATTAAAAATAAACTGCTGGAGATAACAGGGTGACTACTTTACTGTGCCCCAAAGCACAGAAAGCACCAATATATTTGCAAGAATGTTCCCAAGAGCTCAAGAGCAAAACATCTTTGTGAATGATTCACCTTCTCAGCATCTGCAAAGGCACAACAGGGAGAATTTCATATATCTCAGAGGTGACCATTCCTGGGAGGGACTTGTAGCTAAAATGTAGCCGTCAAAATGAATTGGGAGGTGGGAGATCTGATTTCACAAGCTAAACAGACATGAAGGATGTATGGTGTGTTAGTGTGTGTGTGTGTGTGTGTGTGTGTGCGTGTGTATGTGTGTGTTAGGGTAATGGAAAGAGAGTTTAGGCAGCTTTACTGTGAAAACTGCCGGGATATCATCTACAATGATACCGTATAAAGAGTTATGCTGTTAGACTATTTTGAAGAGGACATCCATTAATGGAAACACCAGTGGAAAGACAGGGAGGAAGAGAGTAATGGGCCTTTAAAAACATGAAAGGAGAAGCAAGCAATAGGGTCTTGAAAAAGAGATTCCAGGCATTTGGGTTGTACTGGGCTGTTCACTTCAAGGAAAGATGAGATGGTGAGAGTAGGGATGAAGGTGGGGTGAGGTAAAGCTCTGTAGGATGAAAACACTAAAAATGGCTTGATTGACGTATGGGATATAGAACAAAGGTTGTGAGTGGGCTCTATAAGAATGACTGCATTAAGTAGAATTCATCAGTTATATAAATATGTCTGAAGGGTTACCAAAGGGATCGGTTTGTTGACAGCTTAAGATTGCTGATTTATGGTTAATCGGAGAAAGTAAATAAGGAAGGGTTGTCCTGTCTTATGCTCATATCCCCTCACAAAACTTGTTTTCACACTATGTGTTTAGAATGCATTTACTCCTCTGGTGATAAGTAAGAGGGAAGCAGAACAGTACAACTTGATTCCGTTTGTGCTGCTAGACTCAGAGGACATTGGTGCCACCCCAAGTAGGAGGTGTGACCCTGGGGACAGAGCTCCATTGACCTTACAGGATCTGAAAGAGAGGTTTTGCGATGATTTGACTTTGTTTCTGTTTTTCACCTTCACACCTTGTGACCAGAGTCAGCCACCCACATCAGGCACCTGTTGTCTTGGTGGTTTGGGAGGATCTACTGGACTCATGGAACTGAGCCTTGTGACATTGCTTCCTGGTCTAGCCTGAGCCACTCAAGATCCAGTTAGTGGCTAGGGCAAAGTCCTTGGGGATCATGCTTGTGTCTCTTCTATTTCTCTCTTACCCCATA
The DNA here is from genome assembly GCF_949987535.1 of Balaenoptera acutorostrata. Taxonomy (NCBI): domain Eukaryota; kingdom Metazoa; phylum Chordata; class Mammalia; order Artiodactyla; family Balaenopteridae; genus Balaenoptera; species Balaenoptera acutorostrata. Next base: position 91,835,537 of record NC_080072.1, read on the forward strand.
GCCAATCTGGCAAGAAATTGTGTCAGCTCCTCCTTCAAAATACATCCAGAATCCAGCTACTGAGAACACCACCTTGCTGGCGAACATGCTGATCCCAGCCACTTCTAAGCTGTCTCCCACTTCTGCCTGTGTGCCCAATAGTCTCAACCCCTCTGCCCAAAGCCTTCTAGTGGCCCCCAACCCACTCAGTGTGAAAGCCCAAGTCTTAATCTGGTCCACAAGGCCCCACACAGTTTGATCCTTCAGCTCTTGGGCCTTGTCTCCTACTCTTCATCCCCACCCCGTGGCCTTCTTGCAGTTACTCAGATATGCTCACTGCTCTCGCCTCTGTGCCTTTTCTGACTCTATTCCCTCTGTCTGGAGCCCTCTTTGCCCTAATACTCCTACGGTTCACTTCCTCATCTCTTTGGGTCTTTGCTTACATACCCCCTTCCTAGAGAGGCCATCCCTCCTTGGCCATCCCACTTAAAACCTTCTCCCACACCCATTATGTCTTGTCTCTCTTCTTTGCTTTATTATTCTCCGTTGCATTAATCACCCTCTGCTATATATTTTCGTACTTATTTTATTTATAAGTCTATCTCCTCTGATAAAATGTAAATTCATTAGGAGCAGGGATTTTTATATGCTGCTATATCCCTAGTGCCTTGAATATCACCTGACATATTGTAGGACTCAGTACATGTTTGTTGGGTGAATAAATAAATGAATGTCTCTTAGTTCCTATTTCTGGGACCAGGACCTGGCCTTGCTCTAAGTGTCATCCTGATTCAGACTGTGTCTGAGGTCCTTGTCTTAATAGCTTACCCTGCCCTGGTCCTTGATGACTTGGTCTTGTTTTCCCTTGCCGTCATTGCCCTTCTACTCCACCCAACATAGCAGCCTCTTCTTGAGCCCCAGTCTTGTGAAATGAGGGGTACCACCTCCTACCAGTGCTCCCTGGGGCTGGTCTACCTGCCAGAGTCACTTATATGATCGTTCTTAGGGTTCCCCTTGTCCTCACCTGCTGTTCTGTTTACCACACTTCATTGATGACTGAAGAAAGTACAGTCTGTTTTCCATCACCATGCTACCCAGGTACTGTCCTCCAACACTGTGAGCCCATCATCACCTATATGGCCACATTTTCTTTTCATATTCAAAGTAATGACAGAGTCCCCATCCTCCCTATGATGAAAAGATGTTTCTTTCACCTCTGGGGTACTTCATCCCATGATAACAAAATTCTCAGGGTCTTACTCAATCCAAAGACTCTCATCAAAGAAGAAAACCAGAAATCTACTTAGTCCATTGGGAAGTTCAGGGTTGTTGTTACTGCCACCTGGTGGCAGCCTGAATGCTGGTATTGCCCTAGCCTGCTGGCAGGAAAGCCACAGTTACCTGGTGCTAAGTGTCATGTGACCACTGATATCTGGAAACTCAGGAGCCTCGGCTGATCCTGTTGTACACTGAACAAAGATGCTTCAGGGCTTGGGGGCTGTGGCTGCCAGCTCTGGATGAAGACCTGGATGAGGAAGTCCTACCCTCCAAGTATTATCCTGAACTGCTGTCATTCCATGCCAGTGTGGGCCTGGGATCCCAGCATTATTGCTTCTGGGGTAGCTGGCTCATTAGTTCATGTACAAACACATATAAACATCCATGCACACTCCCCCAAGGCATGTCAAAGGGGTGAGTTCCTAAGAGGTTTTCAGCAGCCACCTGTGCTGCCCAGATCAGGCTCTCCCCTTACCCCAAGTTCTGACCCTGAGAGTGCAAGAAACCCTTCACTTTACTTGACTCAAATCCACCTCATTTTGTATCTCAGACGAATGACATTTCTTTTAGACAAAATGTCATTTATTACACATACAGTTAAGCCCATGTTCCAGGTACTTGCCTCACCCAACTGGCAATGTGTCCTTTTTAGATAGCCTGATACTTCCTAGATTTTGTTCCTGCCCATGTCGTAGGATTTGACAAAGCTTGACTTTGATGGAAAAGGTAACCCAAAGGGAGTACTTTAACTATAAGGACAATGCTATTGGGGCAACAAAAAAGAACAAGGAAACTCTGAAGAGATCACTCATTTATTAATTAATAATAAAAATAATCAAGATAATAGTTATCAGTTAGGCAACTAATATGTGCCTGACTTTTAGGTATATTATTTCATTCAACCCTTATTAAGAGTCCTGAAAGCAAATATTATTAACAGAAATGTAGAGATGAGAAGTCCAAGAGGTAGAGAAGTAAAGTAACTCAAAGCATAAAGCCTTGTGCAGCAAAGTCAGGGTTTAAACTTGGGTCTTTCAGACTTTAAAGCTTGGAATCTTTCCAATGACTACACTTACTCTTTAGTAAGTGAATAATTATGGAATGTTTAGGTCCATGACTACTGAGAGATACATACATTATTGGTTATTCCCAGACTGACTGCTACCGAAACCATTCACCTACCAAAAAATATCCTCCCATACTTTTGGTTCTGGGGATGTGTTTAAGTTAGTGTCTTCTTTACCTTTTAGAACATCCTTATTTCAACTCACTCTTTTAGAGTGAAATGATAATTTTCTGATCTGCTCCTTCATATCCCAGCTGAAGGAACAGAGGGAGAAACAAGTCACTTGGGCTGATGGAGGTGGAGACCCTTGGAGAAGCCTTGGAGCATGCAATTGTCCTTGTTGGAAGATCACTCTGGCACCTCCAATAAAAGTGAGGATGTCCTTAGTGAGATATGTTCTTTTCTGAAGTGTGATCACAGCTCTGGGCCTGGGGATTTCTTAGCAAAGTGTAATTCTTTATTTCTCTTCAGAGTTTAAACGACCCCTATTATTCATTGGCATTGTTAGTCACAAAGTGAACTTCTGAAGTGGAGAAGATAAAAGGCCAACACCCCAGAAAACAGTGAGAATTTCATTTGGTGTTGCCTTCATCTCACACTTGATAATTCCGTAGGGTTTTTGTTGTCACCCTACAGCAGTTTTCTTTTGTCTCAGAAAAAGCCCCCAGTGTCTTGCTATCTAACTTGGGGTCATTAAAATGCTTGAGTAAACTTCCAAGTTCCTCTTGGTTAAGAAAAACTTATGTAAGAGGTGTGTCTAGGCCAGGCATCAAGATGCTACAGGAATTATCTCAAAAGAGGAACATTTCCATTCTGCAGTGCTTCCATATGAGCATATTCAAATATTCCAAATCCTCTTATATTTTGGCATATTTTTCTTGATTTGCCTTAAGGATTTCTAAATAAGAATCACTTGATTATACATTTGTGTTATTGATGCCTCACAGCACACCCCAAAGAGGTGAGCACAGCTCCGAAGGAGGAAAACCAAAAAAATTTCTTAACCTTTAAGCTAGAACACTTACAATGCAAAGATCTTTGTTTTGTTTTATTTTCTGAAATGGAAGTAAGAAAGGAAATGATGGAGAGTCTGAAGTTCTTAATCTGAAAGCTTTTGATTACATTAGGGATTTCTTTTGTCCAATTATCTCAATTTTACTGAACCCTAAGGGTATTAAGAGCCTCAGCTGACATGGGAGGGGGTCACTAATGTTTTGGCAATGACTCTAACAGCCTCCATACTTTTAGTTATGTGATTCTTATTCCTCTTCTTGACTCTATCAATTCATATATTTCGGCTTATCTCTATTTGAGGATAATGGTGCAGAACTAAAACATTTTTCATTTACTAAATGGATTTTATTTGAAATATGTACTCCATTAATTTTCCCAATAATGTATAGGTCATACAATTAATTACTGAATATTATGGGATATATTGCTTTGATGAGAAAGCAGGCACATCAGGTGTTTACTGTTATTTTATAGGGAGTTATTGTTCAACCTCTTCAGTAAACCACAGTGAATTTTCCTTCTTGATTATGCTAGGAGATAGAGCAGAAATTTGTGAATATGTTATTAGTAATTAGACTTTAGAATCTAGATAGTGTCTAATTTACTTTTTAAAGTACACTCAAAGTAAAATTGATGGGACAAGGTAGCTTGCTAATATAAATGAAGATGGTCAGCATTCCAATTTCTGGCTAAAATTCAAAGAACTAAAATATTTTAAAAAGGCAATGGAGCCTATTCCAAAGTAATAAAAAAAAATCTTTCTCTAAAGAATAAGAATATTAGGTATCTGTGATGCTTACTGGAACTATGGATATGAGTCTATAAGACTACACCAGGGATCATAAACTTAAAAGTCTACAAGGCCAGGCCAGTAATATTAATTTTGGCTTGTGAGAACTGAGGTGAACTGCAGAGTATACTCATGTTATCTAGAAAGGACAGCTGGTCCTCAGCTCTTGCTGGTTGTTACCATTTGGAAATGTGGATGTGGCCTTGTCAGAGCTCTTATCTCTTCAAGAGAAGCCACAAGCCTGGATTTGCATGAGGAAGTTCCTACACCCTTGACCTAGACTTTGACAGGCTGCTTTATCTCACCTTAGATATTAGCTCTGCATTTCAAACAGTTATTACCAAGGAAATGATTGTGTTGGACATTTAGCTACATGAGTCAATAATCCAAACTTTCCCTGAAGGTGGTTGAAGGAGAGGGAATAGCACATTATTTAATTGATTATACTTTTTTTTTTAAACAAGACAAACTCTCTTAAAAACAACCTAATGGCGTGGGGGGTACCTTCAAGATGGCAGAGGAGTAAGACGTGGAGATCACTTTCCTCTCCACAGATACATTAAAAATACATCTACATGTGGAACAACTCCTACAGAACACCTACTGAACGCTGGCAGAAGACCTCAGACTTCCCAAAGGGCAAGAAAATATCCACGTACCTGGGTAGGGCAAAAGAAAAAAGAAAAAAACAGAGACAAAAGAACAGGGACAGGACCTGCATCTCTGGGAAGGAGCTGTGAAAGAGGAAAGGTTTCCACACACTAGGAAACCCCTTCACTGGCAGAGGCAGGGGGAAGCTTCAGAGCCACAGAGGAGAGTGCAGCAACAGGGGTGCAGAGGAGAAAGCGGAGAGATTCCCACACAGAGGATTGGTGCTGACCAGCACTCACCAGATTGAGATGCTTGTCTGCTCACCCACTGGGTGAAGAGACAAGCTGAGGCTCGGGCTTTGGAGGTCAGACCCCAGGGAGAGGACTGGGGTTGGCTGCATGAACACAGCCTGAAGGGGGCTAGTGCACCACAGCTAGCTGGGAGGGAGTCAGGGAAAATGTTAGGACCTGCCAAAGAGACAAGAGACCATTGTTTTGGGGTGTGTGAGGAGAGGGGATTCCTTCCCTCTGTGCCCACGGAAGGCAGAGCACCACCTAAGTAAACTCCAGAGATAGGCATGAGCTGCGGCTATCAGCTCAGACCCCAGAGACAGGCATGAAATGCTAACGCTGCTGCCTCTGCCACCAAGAATCCTGTGTGGAAGCACTACAACTCCCACTCCTGGGAGGCTGTGAAGCACACCACTGACAGGGTCCTAAGATCCAGGGACAACTTCCCTGGGAGAACACATGGCATGCCTCAGGCTGTTGCAATGCCACTCTGGTCTCTGCCGCCACATGCTCACCCTGCATTCCAATTATGACCACCGTAGCCCTCCCTCTCTCTGGCATGAGAGAGCAAGAGAGCCCTAATCAGCTGCTGCTTTAACTCCCTCCTTTCTGGGTAGGGAACAGATGCCTGAGGGGGACCTACATGCAGAGGTGGGGCCAAAACAAAAGCTGAACGCCAGGAGCTGTGAGAACAAAGAAGAGAAAGGGAAACTTCTCCATGCAGCCTCAGGAGCAGTGGATTAAATCCCCACAATCAACTTGATGAACACTGCATCTGTGGAATAGCTGAAGAGACAATGAATATTCCCAATATTGGGCCAGTGGATTTTGGGAGCAACTGTAGACTTGGGGTTTGCTGTCTGCGACTGATATATTTCTGATTTTTATGTTTAACTCAGTCTAGTTTTTAGTGCTTGTTATCATTGGTGGATTTCTTTATTGGTTTGGTTGCTCTCTTCTTTTTTTTTATTTTAAAATTTTTATTATTTTTAAAAATTTTATTATTATTTTTATTAATTTATTTAATTTTTAAAATTTTTCCTCCTAATTTTTCTTCCTTTTCTTCTGAGCTGTGTAGCTGACAGGGCCTTGGTGCTCCAGCAAGGGGTCAGGCCAGAGCCTCCAAGGTGGGAAAGCTGAGTCCAGGACTTTGGACCACCAGAGACCACATGGCTCCACATATCAATCGGCAAGAGATCTCCCAGAGATCTCTGTCTCAACATTAAGAGTCAGCTCCACCTAACGGCCAGCAAGCTTCAGGGCTGGATGCCCCATGCCAAACAGCTAGCATGACAGGAACATGACCACACCCAATAGCAGAGAGGCTGCCTAAAATCATACTAAGTTCACATACTAAGTTCACAGAGTTCACAAAACACACCACCAGATGTGTCCCTGCCCACCAGAAAGACAAGATCCACTCCCAATCACCAGAACACAGGCACCAGACCCCTCCATCAGGAAACCTACACAAGCCACTGAAACAATCTCACCCACTGGGGACAGACACTAAAAACAACAGGAACTACAAACCAGCAGCCTGTAAAAAGGAGACCACAAACACAGTAAATTAAACAAAATGAGAAGACAGAGAAATATGCAGCAGATGAAGGAGCAAGGTTAAAACCCACCAGACCAAAATAATGAACAGGAAATAGGCAGTCTACCTGAAAAATAATTCAGAGTAATGATAGTAAAGATGATATAAAATCTTGGAAATAGAATGAAAAAAATACAAGAAAAATTTAACAAGGACCTAGAAGAACTAAAGAGCAAACAAAAAATGATGAACAACACAGTAAACGAAATTAAAAATTCTCTAGAAGGAATCAATACCAGAATAACTCAGGCAGAAGAACGGATAAGTGACCTGGAAGATAAAATATTGGAAATAACTATCACAGAGCAGAATAAACAAAAAGGAATGAAAAGAATTGAGGACAATCTCAGAGACCTCTGGGACAACTTTAAACACACTATCATCGATTTATAGGAGTCCCAGAAGAAGAAGAGAAAGAGAAAGGGACTGAGAAAATATTTGAAAAGATTATAGTTGAAAACTTCCATAACATGGTAAAAAAAATAGTCAATCAAGTCCAGGAAGTGTAGAGAGTCCCATACAGGATAAATCTAAGGAAAAACATGCCAAGACACATATTAAACAAACTATCAAAAATTAAATACAAAGAAAAAATGTTAAAAGCAGCAAGGGAAAAACAAGAAATAACATACAAGGGAATCCCCATAAGGTTAACAGCTGAACTTTCAGCAGAAACTCTGCAAGCCAGAAGGGAGTGGCAGGACATATTTAAAGTGACAAAAGGCAAAAAAACTACAACCAAGATTACTCTACCCAGCAAGAATCTCATTCAGATTTGACAGAGAAATTAAAAACTTTATAGACAAGCAAAAGTTAAGAGAATTCAGCACCACCAAACCAGCTTTACAACAAATGCTGAAAGAACTTCTCTAGGCAGGAAAAACAAGAGAAGGAAAAGACCTACAAAAACAAACCCAAAATAATTAAGAAAATGGTAAAAGGAACATATATGTTGATAACTACCTTAAATGTAAATAGGTTAAATGCTCCCACCAAAAGACATTGATTGAATGGATACAAAAACAAGACCCATATAAATGCTGTCTACAAGAGACCCACTTCAGACCTAGGGACACATACAGACTGAAAGTGAGGGGATGGAAAAAGATAGTCCATGCAAATGGAAATCAAAAGAAAGCTGGAGTAGCAATTCCCATATCAGACAAAATAGACTTTAAAATTAAGACTATTACAAGAGACAAAGAAGGAAACTACATAATGATCAAGGGATCAATCCAAGAAGAAGACATAACACTTGTAAATACTTATGCACCCAACATAGGAGGACCTCAATACATAAGGCAAATGCTAACAGCCATAAAAGGGGAAATCGACAGTAACACAATCATAGAACGGGACTTTAAAACTCCACTTTCGAGAGAGGAGCTTCAAGATGGCGGAGGAGTAAGATGTGGAGATCACCTTCCTCCCCACAAATACATCAAAAATACATCTACATGTGGAACAAGTCCTACAGAACACCTACTGAACGCTGGCAGAAGACCTCAGACCTCCCAAAAGGCAAGAAACTCCCCATGTACCTGGGTAGGACAAAAGAAAAAAGAGAGACAAAAGAACAGGGACGGGACCTCCACCAGTGGGAGGGAGCTGTGAAGGAGGAAAGGTTTCCACACACTAGGAAGCCCCTTCATGGGCGGAGACTGTGAGTGGCAGAGGGGGGAAGCTTCAGAGCCATGGAGGAGAGTGCAGCAACAGGGGTGCAGAGGTCAAAGTGGAGAGATTCCTGCACAGAGGATCAGTGCCGACCAGCACTCACCAGCCTGAGAGGCTTGTCTACTCACCCTCCAGGGTGGGTGGGGGCTAGAAGCTAAGACTCGGGCTTTGGATGTCACACCCCAGGGAGACGACTGGGGTTGGCTGCAGGAACACAGCCTGAAGGGGCTATTGTGCCACAGCTAGCCAGGAGGGAGTCTGGGAAAAAGTCTGGAGCTGCCAAAGAGGCAAGAGACTTTTTCTTGCCTGTTTGTCTCCTGGTGTGCAAGGGGAGGGGATTAAGAGCACTGCTTAAAGGAGCTCCAGAGACAGGCGCATGCTGCAGCTATCAGCATGGACCCCAGAGACGGCCATGAGATGCTAAGGCAGCTGCTGCAGCCACTAAGAAGCCTGTGTGCAAGCACATGTCACTATCCACACCTCCCCTCCCAGGAACCTGTGCAGCCCGCCACTGCCAGGGTCCTGTGATCCACGAACAACTTCCCCGGAGGAACACACAGCATGATTTACACTGGTGCAACTGCACGCCAGCCTCTGCCACTGCAGGCTCACCCCACACTCCGTACCCATCCCTCCCCCCAGCCTGAGTGAGCCAGAGCCCCCAATCAGCTGATCCTTTAACCCCATCCTCTCTGAGAAAATAAGAGACGCCCTCAGGTGAACTACACGTTGAGGTGGGGCCAAATACAAACCTGAACCCAAGAGCTGTGCGAACAAAGAAGAGAAAGGGAAATATCTCCCAGCAGCCACAGGAGCAGCAGATTAAATCTCCACAGTCAACTTGATGTACCCTGCATCTGTGGAATACCTGAATAGACAACGAATCATCACAAATTGAGGAGGTGGACTTTGGGAGCAATGATATATATATTTTGTTCCCTTTTTCTCTTTTTGTGCATGTGTATGTGTATGTCTGTGTGTGATTTTGTCTGTATAGCTTTGCTTTTACCATTTGTCCTAGGGTTCTGTCTGTCCGTTTTCTTTCTGTTTTATTTGTTTTCTTTTTTAGTATAGTTTTAATGCTTGTTATCATTGGTGGATTTTGTTTTTGGTTTGGTTGCTCTCTACTTTATGTCTTTCTTTTTTTCTTTTTTTTTTAATTCCTTAAAAAAATTTTTTTTAACATCTTTATTGGAGTATAATTGCTTTACAATGGTGTGTTAGTTTCTGCTTTATAACAAAGTGAATCAGTTATACATATACATATGTTCCCATATCTCTTTCCTCTTGCGTCTCCCTCCAAAAATTTTTTTAATACTTAATTTTTATTTTAATAACATTTTATTTCATTTTATTTTATCTTTTTCTTTCTTTCTTTGTTTTCTCCCATTTATTCTGAGCCGTGTGGATGACAGGCCCTTGGGGCTCCAGCCAGTCGTCAGGGCTGTGCCTCGGAGGTGAGAGAGCCAAGTTCAGGACACTGGTCCACAAGAGACCTCCCGCTCCATGTAATATCAAACAGTGAAAATCTTCCAGAGATCTCCATCTCAATGCCAAGACCTAGCTGCCCTCAATGACCAGCAAGCTACAGTGCTGGACACCATATGCCAAACATCTAGCAAGACAGGAACACAACCCCACCCATTAGCAGAGAGGCTGCCTAAAATCATAATAAGGCCACAGAAACCCCAAAACACACCACCAGATGTGGATCTGCCCACCAGAAAGACAATATCCAGCCTCATCCACCAGAACACAGACACTAGTCCCCTCCACCAGGAAGCCTACACAACCCACTGAACCAGGCTTGGCCACTGGGAGCAGACACCAAAAAACAACGGGAACTGCGATCCTGCAGCCTGAGAAAAGGAGACCCCAAACACAGTAAATTAAGCAAAATGAGAAAAAGGAGAAATACACAGCAGATGAAGGAGCAAGGTAAAAACCCACCAGACCTAACAAATGAAGAGGAAATAGGCAGTCTACCTGAAAAAGAATTCAGAATAATGATAGTAAAGATGATCTAAAATCTTGGAAATAGAATGGAGAAAATATAAGAAACGTTTAACAAGGACCTAGAAGAACTAAAGAACAAACAAACAGTGATGAACAACACAATAAATGAAATTAAAAATTCTCTAGAAGGGATCAATAGCAGAATAACTGAGGCAGAAGAACGGATAAGTGACCTGGAGATAAAATAGTGGAAATAACTACTGCAGAGCACAATAAACAAAAAATAAAATAAAAGAATTGAGGCCAGTCTCAGAGACCTCTGAGACAACATTAAACACACCAGCATTTGAATTATAAGTGTGCCAGAAGGAGAAGAGAAAAGAAAGGGACTGAGAAAATATTTGAAGAGAGTATAGTTGAAAAGTTCCCTAATATGAGAAAGGAAATGGTTAATCAAGTCCAGGAAGCACAGAGAGTCCCATACAGGATAAATCCAAGGAGAAGCATGCCAAGACATATATTAATCAAACTATCAAAAATTAAATACAAAGAAAATATATTAAAAGCAGCAAGGGAATAACAACAAATAACATACAAGGGAATCTCGCTAAGGTTAACAGCTGATCTTTCAGCAGAAACTCTGCAAGGCAGAAGGGAGCAGCAGGACATATTTAAAGTGATGAAAGGAAAAACCTACAACTAAGATTACTGTACCCAGGAAGGATCTTGTTCAGATTTGATGGAGAAATTAAAACCTTTACAGGCAAGCAAAAGCTAAGAGAATTCAGCACCACCAAACCAGCTTTACAACAAATGCTAAAGGAACTTCACTAGGCAGGAAACACAAGAGAAGGAAAAGACCTACAATAACAAACCCAAAACAATTATGAAAATGGTAATAGAAACATACATATCGATAATTACCTTAAATGTAAATGGATTAAATGCTCCAACCAAAAGACGTAGACTGGCCGAATGGATACAAAAACAAGACCCATATATACGCTGTCTACAAGAGACCCACTTCAGACCTAGGGATACACACAGACTGAAAGTGATGGGATGGAAAAACATATTCCATGCAAATGGAAATCAAAGGAAAGGTGGAGTAGCAATTCTCATATCGCACTAAATAGATTTTAAAACAAAGATGATTACAAGAGACAAAGAAGAACACCACATAATGATCAAGGGATCAATCCAAGAAGAAGATAGAACTATTGTAAATATTTATACACCCAACATAGTAGCACCTCAATACATAAGGCAAATACTAACAGCCATAAAAGGGGAAATCAACAGTAACACAATCATAGTAGGGGACTTTAACACCCCACTTTCACCAATGGACAGATCATCCAAAATCAAAATAAATAAGGAAATACAAGCTTTAAATGATACCTTAAAAAAGATGGACTAATTGATATTTATAGGACATTCCATCCCAAAACAACAGAATACACTTTCTTCTCAAGAGTTCATGGAACATTCTTCAAGATAGATCATATCTTGGGTCACAAATCAAGCCTTGGTAAATTTAGGAAAATTGAAATCATATCAAGTATCTTTTCCAACCACAACACTATGAGACTAGATATCAATTAGAGGGAAAAATCTGTAAAACATAGAAACACATGGAGACTGAACAATACACTACTTAATAACCAAGAGATCACTGAAGAAATCAAAGAAGAAATCAAAAACTACCTAGAAACAAATGACAATGAAAACCGATGACCCAAAACCTATGGGATGCAGCGAAAGCAGTTCTAAGAGGGAAGTTTACAGCAATACAATCCTACCTTAAGGAATAAGAAACATCTCAAATAAACAATCTAACCTTACACCTAAAGCAATTAGAGAAAAAAGAACAAAAAACCCCAAAGTTAGTGGAAGGAAAGACATCATAAAGATCAGATCAGAAACGAATGAAAAAGGAATGAAGGAAAAATAGCGAAGATCAATAAAACTAAAAGCTGGTTCTCTGAGAAGATAAACAAAAGTGATAAACCATTAGCCAGACTCATCAAGAAAAAATGGGAGAAGACACAAATCAACAGAATTAGAAATGAAAAAGGAGAAGTAATAACTGACACTGTAGAAATACAAATGATCATGAGAGATTACTACAAGTAACTATATGCCAATATAATGGACAACCTGGAAAATGGACAAATTCTTAGAAAAGCACAACCTTCCAAGGCTGAACCAGGAAGAAATAGAAAATATGAACAGATCAATCACAAGCACTGATATTGAAACTGTGATTAAAAATTTTCCAAAAACAAAAGCCCAGGACCAGATGGCTTCACAGGTGAATTCTATCAAACATTTGAAGAAGAGCTAACACCTATCCTTCTCAAACTCTTCCAAAATATAGCAGAGGGAAGAACACTCCCAAACTCATTCTACAAGGCCACTATCACCTTTATAGCAAAACCAGACAAAGATGTCACAAACAAAGAAAACTACAGGCCAATATCACTGATGAACATAGATGCAAAAATCCTCAACAAAATACTAGCAAATAGAAGCCAACAGCACATTAAAAGGCTCATACACCACGATCAAGTGGGGTTTATCCCAGGAATTCAAGGATTCTTCAATATATGCAAATCAATCAATGTTATACACCATACTAACAAATTGAAGGATAAAAACCATATGAGCATCTCCATAGATGCAGAATAAGCTTTTGACAAAATTCAACACCCATTTATGATAAAAACTCTCTAGAAAGTAGGCATAGAGGGAACCTATCTCAACATAATAAAGGCCATATACAACAAACCCACAGCCAGCATCGTTCTCAATGGTGAAAAACTGAAAACATTTCCTCTAAATAAGGAACAAGACAAGGTTGCCCACTCTCACCACTATTATTCAACATAGTTTTGGAAGTTTTAGCCACAGCAGTCAGAGAAGAAAAAGAAATAAAAGGAATCCAAATTAGAAAAGAAGAAGTAAACTGTCGCTGTTTGCAGATGACATGATACTGTACATAGAGTATCCTAAAGATTCTACCGGAAAACTACTAGAGTTTATCAATGAATTTGGTAAAGTAGCAGGATACAACATTAATGCACAGAAATCTCTTGAATTCCTATACACTAATGACGAAAAATCTGAAAGAGAATAAGAGTGTTAAGGAAACACACCGATTTACCACTGCAACAAAAAGAATAAAATACCTGGGAATAAATGTACCTAAGGAGGTAAAAGCCCTGTATGCAGAAAACTATAAGACACTGATGAACGAAATTAAGGATGATACAAACAGATGGACAGTATACCATATTTTTGGATTGGAAGAATCAACATTGTGAAAATGACTATACTACCCAAAGCAATCTACACATTCAATGAAATCCCTATCAAACTACCAATGGCATTTTTCACAGAACTGGAACAAAAAATTTCACAATTTGTATGGAAACACAAAAGATCCTGAATAGCCAAAACTATCTTGAGAAAGAAAAACGGAGCTGGAAGAATCAGGCTCCCTGACTTCAGACTATACTATAAAGCTACAGTTATCAAGAAAGTATGGTACTGGCACAAAAACAGAAATATAGATCAGTGGAACAGGATAGAAAGCCCAGTGATAAACCCACACACATATGGTCACCTTATCTTTGGTAAAGGAGGCAAGAATATACAATGGAGAAAAGACTGCCTCTTCAATCAGTGATGCTGGGAAAACTGGACAGGTACATGCAAAGGAATGAAATTACAACACTTCCTAACACTGTACAGAAAAATAAACTCAAAATGGATTAAAGACCTGAATGTAAGGCCAGACACTCTAAAACTCTTAGAGGAAAACATAGGCAGAACACTCTATGACATAAATCATAGCAAGATCCTTTTTGACCCACCTCCTAGAGAAACGGAAATAAAAACAAAAGTAAACAAATGGGACCTAATGAAACTTAAAAGCTTTTGCACAGCAAAGGAAACCATAAACAAGAGGAAAAGACAACCTTCAGAATGGAAGAAAATAGTTGCTAGTGAAACAAATGACACAGGAGAAATCTCCAAAATATACAAGCAGCTCATGCAGCTCAATATCAAAAAATCAAACAACCCAATCCAAAAATGGGTGGAAGACCTAAATAGACATTTCTCCAAAGAAGATATACAGATTGCCAGAAAACACATGAAAGGATGCTCAACGTCACTAATCATTAGAGAAATTCAAATCAAAACCACAATGGGGTATCTCTTCACACCAGTCGGAATCACCATCCTCAAAAAATCTACAAACAATAAATGCTGGAGAGGGTGTGGAGAAATGGGGACCCTCTTGCACTGTTGGTGGGAATGTACAGTGATACAGCCACTATGGAGAACAGTATGGAGGTTCCTTAAAAACTAAAAATAGAACTACCATAAGACCAAACAATACCACTACCGGGCATATACCCTGAGAAAACCATAATTCAAAAAGAGTTATGTACCACAATGTTCATTGCAGCACTATTTACAATCGCCAGGACATGGAAGCAACCTAAGTGTCCATTGACAGATGAATGGATAAAGAAGTTGTGGCACATATATACAATGGAATATTACTCAGCCATAAAAAGAAATGAAACTGAGTTATTTGTAGTGAGGTGGATGGAGTTAGAGTCTGTCATACAGAGTGAAGTAAGTTAGAAAGAGAAAAATAAATACCATATGCTAACACATATATATGGAATTTGAAAAAAAAATGGTTCTGATGAACCTAGAAACAGGGCAGGAATAAAGACACAGATGTAGAAAATGGAGCTGAAGACATGGGGAGGGGGAAGGGTAAGCTGGGACGAAATGATTGAGTAGCATGGACATATATACACGACCAAATGTAAAATAGATAGCTAGTGAGAAGCAGCCGCATAGCACAGGGAGATCAGCTCGGTACTTTGTGACTGCCTAGTGGGGTGGGGTAGAGACAGTGGAAAGGAGGTGCAAGAGGGAGGGGATATGGGGATATATGTATGCATATAGTTGATTCACTTTGTTATACAGCAGAAACTAACACAACATTGTAAAGCAATTATACTCCAATAAAAATGTTTAAAAAAAACCCCCAACAACCTAACACATGATGAATGAACACAATTATGTGACTAATATTTTTTTTAAAGCCATTTTATTAACTAACCTAATTGCTAATTTTGATTAATATGTTTTAGAGATTATATAATTTGGGACAAAATCTAATGATCTACATACACTTCCTTGGCTAGATGTGTACTGTTATTAATTTAACAACTTATCTAACTTAGTTTCCTCTGTGAGGTCCATGAGACCCTGAACTCATCACAGACACAGATGATGACACAGAGCCAAACCTCAGCCCTCGATTTTGGTACTTTTGGACTCAAGATCTCTTTAGTTGGATAATATCTTACTTACTCCTCTTTTGCATTTGATTCCTCTGTAGTAGATTGACCTAATATCCTTAAGGATGTGAAGGCTCTTGTTAATGCAGTTAAATGCATTTGCTTGTATTTCTTGATGAACCTCATCTACATGTTCCAAATTCCTAACCCATATAACTTTGAATGAATCAGTTAACCTCTTCATGCCTGAGCACTGTCATGAGGGTGCTGGTCTTAAACATTTCCAAGGCTCCCTCCACCATTCTGGCCAATGCACTACATTCTCAGGTTTTCAGGCCTGTCCTCTGATTAGGATATAATTCCCTTATTTCTATACTTTGATGACTCTTTATAAGTGTGAGATGTCTTTCTAACCCACTGTGGTTTACTCCTTTTTTTCCCTCCTCTGCATTCCGAGTGAATAGCTCATCCAGACCTGTGTATTAGGACTTATTATTCTGTGTGGTATATGTGTATGTTTATTCTTGGAGCTCCTCAAGAATAGGGACAGAACATTTTATCTTATATTCCCAGCGTGTAGTTCTTGGTAATTAATAGGCATGAAATGAATGAACAAATCATCAAATTAGTATTCCTAATTTTATCATTTTTTCCTCTGCATAGTTTTCAAACACCTTTTAAGCAAAACACTGCTTAATTTTGAGAATGTGGGTTTCTTCAAAGTTTCTAAGACTCATTATTAAAAATGAGTTGTTGTACTGACAGTTTGGTTACCATTTGGATTTCATACCATATGCACAGATGTACATATATACACACATATATGTATATATTTCATATATAATTTTGGTTGTTGTTGACATTGATTAGGACAGTATTGAAGCCCAAATTCATTTTCCTAACCTAATTGGTCAGTCTTTGTGTTTGTGTCCTAGGGACTAACTGCACATCCAAATCAATGCTCTCTTATACACAATACATGCCCAGTTCAGTGTGGCTTCTTGTTTGAGAACAGTTATGTAAGTACGGAATAGATTCAGGGTATGTTATATAGTGGGTTTTTTACAAAATTTAAGATGACACAATTTTGAGCACAGTTAAGAGGTTCTTGGACATATGAAGAATGCTCACGTTTGCCTCAGGGATATTAACTAAGAAAACAAAACCATCTTTAGTCCAAACATCATTGAAATTACATTTAAAGATGTCTCAGCCAATTCATCATATACAGAAAAATCTCTTGAAAGGAACATTTGTGTTGTAGATTTATTTTATTTAGCTTTATGTGCTTAATAAATACATATAAAGAAGCATATTGGTAGAAGATTCAAGATGGTGGTATAGGAAGATCTTGAAGTCCCCTCATCCTATGGACACAACAAATCTACAACTACATATGAAATAATTCCCTTGGAAGGGGACCTGAAAACAGGAAGAACAGAGCTTCCACAACAAGGCTAAAGGAACAGCATCAAGATATATAGGAGAGGCAGAGATATGATCTGGATAAAAACACACCCCAGCCAGAGAAATCCACAATCAGGAGGGATCACAAAGGTATAGATTTTTTCCCTGAGGAGGCGGGAACAAAAAAATCCCACTCTTAAAGGGCTCACTCACAGACTAACTTGACCTGAAAATCAGCACAAACACACCAGACTGAGAAGTGCATGAACCAAAGGTGAAGGGAACACACTTATTAATCTTGAAGTGTCTGATGGAGGGGCAGGAACCAGGTGGGACACTCCTTGGGACTTAGATACTGGTAGGAGCAATTTTTGCAATCTAAGGTTACCTTGCTAATGCCAGGGTTGGTGGGTGTCACTTTGGAATTTTCCTTCTAACCTGATAACATCAGTGGGTGCACCCCATGGAGAGTCCTGTCCACCCCTGAGCCTTGGTCAGGCCTCACAGCCAACCAAACAATAGTCCTACCCACCAGAGTGCCAGAAGTCATAGGCAGGCCTTGAAGCCAAGCCAGAGGCCAGCCCCATCCACCAGCATCCGTTAGTAGCAGACATAGTCCCACCACAACAGGAGAGCACACAGAGCCCACATAGAGGGCTTCCCTTGAGTGCTTGGCCCTGTGGCCATGCAGGATTGGATTTCTGAGCTCCATAAGACATTTCCTAAATAAGGTCACTCCTTGAAGACGCAAAGAGATAGCTAACTTGATACATATAAACAAACACAGAGAACTAGGCAAAATGAGGAGAGAGAAGAATATGTTCCTATCTAAAGAACAAGACAAAACCACAGAAAAAAAGTGAACAAAATGGAGATAAGCAGCAGATCTGACAAAGAGTTCAAAGTATGGTAGTGGTGATAAAGATGCTCACTGAACTCAGAAGAAGAATGGATGAACACATTGAGAACTTTGACAAAGAAATAGAAAATAGAAAACCAAACAAGTTATAAGTCAACTGAAAAATATAGTAGAAGCATTCAACAATAAACTGGATGAGATAGAAGAATGAAACAGGCAGATGGAAGATAAAACAATGGGACTTTCCCAGACAGCAGCAAAATGAAAAAAGAATTAAAAAAATGAAGATACCTTAGGGACCTTTGGTACAACATCAAGTGGAATAATATTTACATTATAGGAGTCTTAGAAGAAGAAGAAGAGATAGAAAGAACCAGAAAAATTATTTGAAGAAATAGTGGCAGAAAACTTTCCCAATCTGGGGAAGGAAACAGACATCCAGGTCCAGGAAGCCTAGAGACTTCCAAATAAGATGAATGCAAAAAGAAGCACACCAAGACGTATTATAATTAAAATTGTAAAAGTTAAGGATAGAGAGTGAATCATAAAAGCAGCAAGAGAAAAAACTTTTTATATACAAGAGAAACCCCGTAAGGCTATGAGCAGAGTTTTCAGCAGAGACTTAACGGGCCAGAGGGGAGTGGCATGACATATTCAAAGTGTTAAAAGGAAAAAAATCTCCAACCAAGAATTCTCTTGTTCAAAATAGAAAGAGAAATCAAGAGTTTTCCAGATAAGCAAAAACTAAAGGAGTTCATCCCCACTAAACCAGCCCTGCAAGAAATAGAAAAGGGACTGCTTTAAGCTGAAAAGAAATGACACTAGTTAGTAATAAAACATATGAAAGTAAAAACCTCATGGGAATAGATAAATATACAGTAAAGGTAGTGGGTCACTTACAAAGCAAGCATGAAAATTAAAAGACAAAAGTATTAAAATTAACTAAAATTAAAATAACAGTTAAGGGATATATAAAATAAAAAGATGTAAAATGTGTCATCAAAAGTATAAAACGTGGGGAATGGGAGTAAAAAAATAAAGCTTTGGAATGTGTTCTGATTTAAGTTGCTACCAACTTAAAACAGGCTACTATTTACGTAGACTATTGTATGTGAACCCCATGGTAACCACAGGAAAACATTTATAGTAAATACACAAAAGAAAATGAGAAAGGAATCTAAACATAACACTAAAGAAAACCACCAAAACACAAAGGAAGAGAAAGAGAAGAAATAAACAGAAGAACTACAAAAACAGCCAGAAAACAATTAACAAAATGAAAACAAACACATACCTATCAATAATTACTTTAAATATAAATGGACTAAATTTGCCAATTAAAAGACATAGAGCGGCTGACTGAATGAAAAATCAAGACTCATTTATATGATGCCTACAAGAGACTCACTTCAGAAGAAAGGACACACACAAACTGAAAATGAAGTATGGAAAAATATATTCATGCAGATGGAAATGAAAAGAAAGCTGGAGTAGCTTTGCTGACAGGCAAGATGGACTCTAAAACAAAGACTGTAATAAAAGACAAAGAAGGTAATTACCTAATGATAAAATGATTAATCCAGTAAGAAGATAAAACATTTATAATGTATATGCATCCAATAGGGGCACACCAAGATATATAAAGCAAATATTAATGGACCTAAAGGGAAAAATTGAAAGCAATGTAATAATAGCAGGGTACTTTACACTTTACATTTATATCAATGGATACATCATCCAGACAGAAAACAAGTAAAGAAACAGTGGTCTTAAATGGCATAGATCAGATAGACTTAATATATATAAACAGAATAATCTGTCAAAAGCAGCAGAATACATTTTCCTCATTGTTTTAAGTGCAACATTCTCCAGGATAGATCACATGTTAGGTCACAAAACAAGTCTCAGTAAATTCAAGAAGATTAAAACCATATCAAGCGTCTTCTTCAGCCACAATGATATGAAACTAGAAATCAATCACAAGATACAAACAAACAAACCCACAAAAGTATGGAGATTAAACACTGTACTACTGAACAACAAGTAGAGCATCAAAGAAATCAAAGATGAAATTTTTAAAAACCTAGGGACAAGTGAAAATAGAAATACTACATACCGAAATCTATAGAATGTAGAAAAAGTGGTTCTAAGAGGGAAGTTCAGAGCAATTTAGGCCTACTTCACAAAACGAGAAAGTCCCAAATAGACAATCTAACTTTACACCTAAAGGAACTAGAAAAATTAGCACAAACAAAGCCCAAAATTAATAGAAGGAAGGAAATAATAAAGATCAGAGTGGAAATAAATAAAATAGAGATTAAAAGGGAAAAAAAAGATCAATTAAACTGAGTTGGGTTTTTTTGAAAATAAACAAAATATGAAAAACTAACCAAATAAAGAGAGAGAGAACGCAAATAAATAAAATTAGAAATGAAAGAGAAGTTAGAACTGATACCAGAGAAATACAAAGGATCATAAGAGACTACTACAAATAATAATAAACCAAAAAATTGGGCAACCTAGAAGAAATAGATAAATTCTTAGACACATACAATATTGCAAGACTGAATCATGAAGAAATAGAAAATCTAAATAGACTGTAAGACTGAATAGACTAGTAAGGAGATTGAAACAGTAATTGAAAATCTCCCAACAGACAAAGCCCAGGACCAGATGGCTTCACTGGTGAATTCTACAAAACATTCAAGATTTAATACCTAAAAGATATTATTCTCAAACTCTTCCAAAAAATAGAAGAGGAGGGAACCTTCCAAACACATTTTATGAAGCCAGCATTACCCTGATACCAAAACCAGAAAAGGACACCACAAAAAAAGAAACTTACAGGCCAATACTACTGATGAACACAGATGCAAAATTTTTCAAAAAAAATGTCAGTAAACTGAATCCAAGAATACATTAAAAGGACAATGAACCATGATCAACTGGGATTTATTTCAGACATGCAAGTTTGCTTCAACATCTATAAATCAATCAACATGGTACATCACATTAAAAACAGAAGGATAAAAATCACATGATCACCTCAATAGATACAGAGATAACAATTGAAAAAATTCAACATCCATTTACAATTTAAAAAAAAAAACCTCTCAACATAGTGAGTATAGAGGGAACTTACCTCAACATAATAAAGGATATATGACAAACCCACAGCTAATATTATACAAAACAGTGAAAAGCTGAAAGCTTTTCCTTTAAGATCAGGGGAAAGGTAAGGATGCCTACTTTCACAACTTTTATTTAACACAGTTTTGGAAGTCCTAGCCACAGTAATCTGACAAGAAAAAAGAAATAAAAGACATTCAAATTGGAAAGGAACAACCTAAACTGTCACTATTTGCAGATGACATGACACTACATATAGAAAACCCTAAAGACTCCACCAAAAATTTGTTAGAATTAATAAATGAATTCATTAAAGTTGCAGGATACAACATCAACATACAGAAATTTGTGGCATTTCTATACACAATAATGAACTATAAGAAAGATAAATTGAGAAAACCATCCCATTTACAATAGCATCAAAAAGAATAAAATACCTAGGAATAAATTTAAACAAGAAGGTGAAAGACCTGTACACTGAAAACTATAACACACTGATGAAAAAATTGAAGAAGACACAAATAAATGGAAAGATATTGCATGTTCGTGGATTAGAAGAATTAATATCGTTAGAATTTCCCTACTGCCCAAAGCAATTTACAGATTCAATGCAATCAATATCAAAATTCCAATGGCATATTTCACAGAACTATAACAAATAATTCTAAAATTTGTATGGAGGTACAAAAGACCCTGAATAGCCCAATAAATCTTGACAAAGAAGAACAAAACTGGAGATATCACAGGCCCTGATTTCAAACTATACTACAAAGCTACAGTCAACAATACAGTATGGTATTGGCACAAAAACAGACACATAGATAAATGGAACAGAACTGAGTGTCCTGAAATAAAACCACACATATGTGGACAATTAATTTACAACAAAGGAGCAAAAAAACATGCAATTCAGAACGAATAGTCTCTTTAATAAATGGCATTGGGAAAACTGAACAGCCACATGAAAAAGAATGAAACTAGACCACTATCTTGCACCATATACAAAAATTAACTCAAAACAGATTAAAGATTTGAATGTAAGACCTGGAACCATAAAATTCCTAGAGGAAAACATAGGCAGTAACTTCATTGACTTTGATCTTGGTGGCATTTTTGTGGGTCTGACTCCAAAGACAAGGGAAACAAAAGCAAAAATAAACAAATGGGATTACATCCAACTAAAAAGCTTCTGCACAGTGAAGGAAACTATCATCAAAAAAAAAGTCAACCTACTGATTGGAAGACAGTGTTTCCAAATGATATGTCTGATAAAGGGTTAATATATAAAGAACTCCAAAATATATGAAAGCACTCATACAACTCAGCAACAGAAAAGCAAGCAACATGATTAAAAAATAGGTGGAGGATCTCAATAGACATTTTTCCAAAAAAGACATAGAGATGGCCAATAGGCACATGAAAAAATGTTCATTAATTAGCATCACTAATTATTAGAGAAATGTAAATCAAAACCACGAGATATCACCTCACATATGTCAGAATGGCTATTATCATAAAGACAAGAAATAACAAATGTTGGAGAGGATGTGGAGAAAAGAGAACCCTTATACACTGTTGGTGGAACTGTAAATTTATACAGCCTCTATGTAAAATGATATGGAGATTCATCAAAAAATTAAGAATAGAACTACCACATGATCCAGGTATTTCACTTCTGAGTATTTATCTGAAGAACATGAAAACACTAATTTGAAAAGATATATGCACTGCTATGTTCACTGCAGCATTATTTACAATAGCCAAAATATGGAAGCAACCTAAGTGCCCATCAATAGATGAATGGATAAAGAACATGCAGTATACATACACAATGAAATATTACTCAGCCATAAAAAAGATGAAATCTTGTCATTTGTGACAACATGGTTGGACCTTGAGGGTATTATTCTAAGTGAAATAAGTCAGATGGAGAAAGACAAATACCGTAGGATTTCACTATATGAGGAATCTAAAAAACAAAACAAAACAAATGGACAAACAAAAGAAAACAAAAACAAACTCATAGATACAGAAATCAGATTAGTGGTTACCAGAGAAGAAGGGAGCTGTTGGGGGTGGACCAAACGGGAGAAAGGGCTCAACTGTGCAGGGATGGGTGGCAACTGGACTTGGTGATCACACTGTAGTGTATACAGGTGTCCAATTATAACGTCATACACTTGAAACTTTTGTATATAAAAAGTCAAAAAATAGAAAGAGAGAGTAGAAAGCTTGTTGTCAGGGGCCGGGGGTTGGTAGGGAGAGGTTGGTAAAAGAGTACAAAGTTTAAGTTATAAGAAGAATAAAGTCTGAGGATCTAATGTATTACATGGTGATTATAGTTGATAACTCTGTGTTGTATAATTGAAATTTGCTAAGAGACTAGAACTTAAATGTTCTTACCACCTCACCCCCCTTCAAAAAAGGAAAATATGTGAGATAATGGATGTGTTAATTAACTCAATGGGAGTAATCCTTTCACAATGTATACCTATATCGAATCATCACATTGTATACTTTAAATATCTTAAAATTTAACTGTCAACTATATCCCAGAATAGTTGAAAAAAAAGAAGCATATTCAAGATTCCAAGAGTGGAATAACATAACTTTACAATGTTAAGAAAAAGGGTTTCATTTAACTTACAATGGTTTGCCTTGTTATCATAATGTGGAACCAATCAGATTTTCCCAACAAATTCTAGATTCAGAACCTAAAACTCTGATTTGATCTTGCCTGGTTTTACTGACCTGAAGGCATGTGATTATCACATCAAATAGACTTAGAAATCTCTGGATCCACAATTCAAATCTGCAGGATTTGTCTTTATCGGGAAGTAGATTGTTCTAATTTACTGATCAGAAGAGGTAACTGAGAAACAGAGGTGGAAATACTCTTTATCGCTTTGGAGACAATCATGTGAGTGGGCAAAGGAAACTTTGACTTTAGTCAATGCTAGTAATTGTATTTGAATCCCTTGTCCTCTATTCAAGGAGCAGTCTTTTATGTGCCAGAACAGAAAGGGCTGGTTGTCTGATGATACTTAACCACTGGGATTGCTGAGAAGTTATTTGTCAGCTTGCATATCCTCAGAAATCAACTCCAGCTCATATCCATCCTGATCATTCCTCATCAAGAGTGGAGGAGTCTGCCCAGGCAGCTTTTTACCATTTATGGATCAGACATTTGCAAGAAGTAGATATCTTCTTGAGATTGGGGATTTTTCTGATGTCGTTATTGCAAGGGAATGAGACCAAAGCTGGGAAAAAGTAAAAGTAGTCTGGTGCTCACTGCTCCCTTTTGAATTCTCATGAAGAATATAGTCTACCTCTGAGGTATAATGCCCAACAGCCCCTGGAGAGAGCCAGCCTTATTTCTCAGGGCCATGAATGCGGGGACTAGATGTGGTTTCCTTCTCTAGTGTGTTCAGAGACCAGTTTTTAAAACAGCTTGGCCAGAAGTAACATCGTTCTTTGAAGCACTCACAGATACATGGGTAATAACTTGCAAAAAATAGAAATCTATAAATATTTCCATTTAAATAAATATATCTTCTATACAATAAATTGTATTTAGGTAGTTCAATTTAATTTAACAGAATTCAAGGTATTCAAAGGCCACTCCTTTCTCTCAAAGGCCTAATGTCTATAAAGATGAGCTCATCACCCACAGAGCCTTTTATTTAAACATATTCTCAGAGTGGCTCTTAGTAACATCCCTGAACTTGTATTCCAGTGTCTCGTTAATGGACAGTGTCTGGGATTCTGGCCTTCAAGGAGACTGTTACGGTCTTGGCCATCGCAATTATTGATTCTTCAGTGAGTCAGTTTCATTTTTGATTTAGGATTAAGCCATTTCTTGTGATGAGGTGAATGAACTCTTCCTATATCCCCCAGATATTAATCATCTGTCAGGAATTAGAGAAGTTATCATCAAATTCTTAGAAAAAAATAGGGTCTAAAAAGAGGAAAATTACCGCCCAACTTGTGGGGAAAAGGGGCCTGTGACAGTGAGAGTCTCCTTGAAACCAAACAAAGCAAAACTCTCATCTCTAGGCTGTCCCACCTGCCATCTCCATCTGCCAGAAATTCTACTCTCCATTTTTCTCCTGTTTGCCTGGTCTCCCCATCTGTACTCCACCCATACTCCTCAATTTGCTCTGCTTATTTCAGGCCCAAACTTTGCTATTCATCCAATCAATCTGTGAGAAACTCACATTTTCCCCATCCTCTAGAGAGCTCCTCTCTTTGCTTAAAGGCAATGATTTTAAAATCAGATAGACCTGATTCAGATCCCAACTTCACCTCTTACTAACCTTATGATATTCTACAAGTTTTTAAACTTCTCTGAGATTCAATTTTTCCATCTGGAAAATAAGGTCAATAACACGTCTCAAAAGAGCTGTTGTAAAGATGAAATGTGATGAAGTGTGTAAGTGTTTAAGATAGAGTGTGGCAGGTATGTCCTCAACAACCTAGTGATTTGAACAATATCCTACCTCTTCTCTCCTGATGTTTCAGTTCATTCATGTTTTTTCTACTATTACACTGACGTTGCTTTAAGCATCTTCTCTACTGCTTCAGGAATTACTGTCAGCCCTCATTTGACACTAACACCACATAGGTCTTTATGATACAGCGGAAAGGGCATGGGTTAGGGTCCTATGATCTGGGGTGCTTTCTTGGCTCTGCCATGCACCAGCTAGACTTTGAGTGAGTCATTTAACCTTTTTGAACACCAATTTCTGACACAAGATAGGGAATATGAAGTGCCTACCTCATTGGATTGTTGATTAAACAAGGTAATTTTTATTGAAGGCTTAATCTGTGCTAGGTCCTGTCCTAAATTCTTCACATGCAATCATCTCATGTAAAGCTCAAAATAGCCCTGTGATGTATTGATAGTTACTGTTATTATCCCTGTTGTGTCGAAACTGAGGCTCAGCAAGGTTCAGGCACTTGCAGGAGTGGGGGTGGGGTCTGAACCTGAGTGTGGCAGGTACCAAGGCACGTGGCCGTGACCACCTCGGGTAACTCAACAGCTGGGCTTTCTGACCTCTCCAGTGAGACACCAGTGAAAGGTCCGGACATTGTTACATGCTCGGCACTGTTGAACTGCTTCATGTGTGCACCTCTTCTCCTCAGTGAAGCTCTAAACTTCTTCAGAGCATCTGGTGTGTCTTTGTTTTTGGTTTGTTCCTTTTTTCCCAGTACCTAGGAGAGTGTTGCATCATAACAGGCATTTAATAAATATCTTGTTGATTAAATGTGTACTCTCAGCCTTCTCTGATCCCGAGGGCTTTCTTGAAGCCTTTCATGTTAGTGCCAGGCACTAATGTGTCTGAATTTAGCTGTCAATAACAAGAATGACAGAATAGTGATAATAACACAATGGTTAAGAGTTTCTGTGGACTTACTTACTTTGTACTAGACAGTTTATGTGGATTATCTCATTTACCCCTCTCAACAATCCTACAAGTTACATACTATAATTAACCCATTCTATAGATGAGGAAACTGAGCCTTGGAGAAATTCTGTAACCTGCCTATTGCCATGGAGCTAAGAAGAGGTGGTGTTTAGAGGCCCTGATTTGGAGCTTGTAGTCAGACTCTGGAGCCTGAACTCTTGATTTCTTAAAAATTGGCACTAGATTGCTTGACCATCTTTTAACTTCTTGTTTTACAACTATTTGCTACTAAATTTTTTCTGCAAATACATATATATATATATATATATATATATATATATATATATATATATGGTGGCAAAATATACATGACATAAAGTTTACCATTTTAACCATTTTTTAGTGCACAGTTCAGTGGTATTAAGTCCACTCACATTGTTATGCAACCATCTTCAACATCCATCTCAGAACTTTTTCATCAACACAAACTGAAACTCCGTCCCCATTTAACAATAACTCCCCACCCCCCTCCTCCTTCCCGGTCTGTAAATATGGTTTCTTCTAAGGTATGTATTTGACCATTTCAATTCTTGAGGACTAGTCTGAGAACTTCTACTATACAGGCCTTTGCAAATTCTGCACCCTTATGATTATCTTACTCAGCTTGGCCCTGGGGTCTTGTGACCTTCCTACTTTCCATCTGATACTAGCAGGCCCAGGGTCAGAAAGATCTTTGGTGACAGATAGCATCTCTGTCTGAATCAGCCCCTTCGCACATTTTTCCATTTCAGGGCTTGTTCATTTTTCTTTTATCGCCTCCACATCCCCATGACGTGGGCCCAGAATTCTGAGTCACCAGCTTTACTTGCGTCAAAGAAAGCTACAAAGACAAAAGGAAACTGCTGTAATTATTATCTGCTGTAAACTGTGTGCTGACTTGCTGGGTGAGGGAGAATCTCTATTCTGGGTGGAAAATTTCAGCATCATTCATAGCTCAGTAATGGATAGAGTTGACAAAACAATCTGGTTAGAAGTACTAAAATAATCCATTTGTATATATAGTGAGAATATAGAGGGTCATTGATGGACGTTAGGGCCTCTGTCCCTGTTGTCCTTTCCCAGACATTCCTCTTCAGGTTGTGGATGGCCTGACATTGTTCACCTCGACAAGCCCAGTTTATGAAACAAACACAGATCCAGAGTCAGAACACTACAGTTGTTTAATGCTGCAGTCTACCCAATGTCCTTGTGATAGCCACATAAAGTCACCATATCTTTAAAATAGAGCTGATGTCCACAGCACCTATGGCGCCCTTGTAAATAAGCTTATTTTGCATAATGTCTATATGGATACAGACATGATCATAGATAATTTTAGTTTTTGCTTTCAGTTTCCATGTTGCTACAGACCATATTTTTTATTCCTCCCTCCTTAATACATATGTCTCTCAAAATTCACTTTTTCTTTTGTTTCCCATCTTTCTGGCATTTATGTCTGCTCTCAGATGATACAAATCTTATGCCTTTTGTATCTAGTTTCACTGAGCAAGATTCTTTTGTTTTTCAGTATGTTTTTAAACAATTCTATCATTCCATGAAGGCTTCCTTGACAAACATAAAAGGAATTGATAATATTTTTTCATTTAACTCTTTTATGATTTACATTTATTGACATAGTACCCAGAATTCTGTCATTTAAAACACTTTTTATTGATTAATAGTATATGGAAAAATGCACATACCAGACTCCACAGCTCACTAAATCTTCTCATCTCAACACACCCATGGAACCAGAGCAGAGATGAAGAAACATAATATTATAGTGACTTCTAGGAGCATAGATTAGTTTTATCTATTTTGGAACATTATATAAATGGTAATCACACCATTTATACTCCTTTGCTTAAACTATTTTTTCCCTACTACTTGAAATTGTGATCCAAATAAGTTTGCAATTGGTTATTATGTTATTTATGTCTTTTGTATGTATTCTCTCTATCTCTTTTATTTTTCTTTGAATCTTTTTAAAAAAGTAGCGGAGATGTTAATCCCATAGAATCTCCTGAAGTCTGATTTTGCCAGTTGCATCCCTTAATGTTTCTTTAGATATGTGCTGTCTCCAGCATTTCCTGCACATTGCTGGTCCAGGGTAGAGGCTAGATCAGACTCAGGAGGCATAGAAAGTCTGGCTGCTCCTTCTGTGGGGTCACCAGCCACTGAAAATTATTGCCTGGCTCCTGGATGAGGATATGAAAGCAGGCAGAGGTTAAGTGATTTGACAAAGTGCTCAAGGCAGAGCCGGGGTCTCATGCGGTCTACTCCAGTGCACTTTATACTTCAGACCAGCATTGAAAACTGAACAGTAATTTCTGAATGTAATTCAAATATTTTTACTCACTAGAGACTCAAGTATCTAACTCTTGCTTCTGGGTGTCCTCTGTTTGGAAGGCACGGGCCACGTACCTTGTACTTCTTCCCTAGTGCACAACATTATGTGTGAGGGAAGTGGTTTTGCATGAAAACAATGTAGAGAGGAAATGCCTACTTTTTATGGCATTTTTATTTCAGAAGGATGGTGTCAATTAAATGCAGTTAAATATGTATTTAATAACCACATACTGTGTGCTCAACAATGTGAAAATATAAAGAAGGATAAATTAATGTTCCTGCCATTGAGGCCCTCCCAATCTTTTTCATGGAATCTTACATCTGAAAGGAATTACCCACATACATGACCAGTGGAAGAAAGAACTAGTTTCTGAGTCTGAAGACAGGGATGAACGTTTTGCCTGTGTTGTTTTCTGGCTCTGTGACAATGTGCGGGCAGTCTTATGACTGGGTCTTGGTTTCCTTGTCTACAAGGAAGTGGGCCTGTCCCACAAGGTGGTTACAAGGTTCAGATGAAATAATGGTTGTGGAGAGCATTATAGTAATGATACTTTTATGTCATCCCTGCTTGGATATTATAGGAAAGGGAGAACCCTTCACTTTAAAATCAGGTGGTTCATTTTTGGAAAAACTGTAATCATTATAACATTTTCCTTTGAATGAACCCAAATCTTTCCTCCTGTAATTTCACCCATTAATTCTGGTCAGTATCTTGCAGTGTAAGTATACTTCTCCCTTTCTTCACAGTGGAAGTGTAGAGTTTTGTTTCTTATGTTAGTCCTTCAGATATTTGAAGACATCTATCATCATGTTTTTATTTTCCAGGAAAATCATCCCCAGCTCATTCAATAATTTTCCCCATGCCAGGGTTCTAAACAAGTTATTTTTAAGATAAGGTACACATCAGAATCACCTAGGAGTTTAAAAGATGTGTGCATTTTGACAAATCTCACCAGCTGATTTTAAAATTCTTAAGTATCTTAATATCTTAATCATCTCTAAAACTTTTTAAACTTGTTAATATCTCTCTTAAAATACAACTCTCTAATCCAAATGAATACTGCAGATATATGTGGACTAGTTGAATTAGTTAGAGTTTGCTAACTGTTATAACAAACAAATCAAGAACTGGTGGTGGTTCAAACACAATGGAAGTTTGTTTCTTGCTTCTGTGAGTTTAAAGTGGACTTTCCTGATTGGCATGTGGCTCTCTTCCAAACACTGATGCGGGGTGCCAGACTTTTGCCTCCTATAGTTCTGCTGTCTTTAAAACAGAACCACCAGGGGGGTCATTGAGTTCATCTGCATAAAGTCAAAAAAAAGAGCATATGGACATTTTTCTGGACTTAGCCTGAAGCAGTGTGCAACACTCCAGTTATAAAACCACATGGCTACTGCAAAGAAGTGTACCTAGGAATGAGAAAAATTGGGTTTGGGGGACAGCTAACCAGTCTGTACTGCTATAGTGTATAATGTGTCCTGACTATTTCTTCTGACATCATGAATCCACCTGTCAATGAGGTCAGGATTTAAGCTGTCTGGATGACAGAAGATACCTTAAACAAAATTAAAAGACAAGTACAGACTGGAAGAAAATGTAGTACCTCAATGTTTTGGGATGCTATGCCATACTGTTAACTCATTGAAGGAATAGTCAATAAATATTTTCAGTTATTTTCAAAAGAAATGCCACATCAGATTTCCTCCTATTCTATAATCATTCAGTTGCTTTTTAAAACCTAACCACAGGACTTTATATCAGGTTAGTTCAGACCCATCCAAAGATGGGCTTTTTTAAGGTCTTATCTAATATATTAATAACACTTAGCTTTGTAGCAGTCATACATTCAGTCATAATTTCTCCCTTCTCTTTAGCAGAGATATTATATACAGAGAAAAAGTGCACTCTGTCATATAATCAAATTAGTATTATATAATACTAATTTCTATATACTTATTGTTTGTATATTTTTAAAGCATTCTGCTAAATGCTCCACCTGCATTTAGTTTTAAAAATTTCACAACAATCTCATTAAGTAGATATCATTATCTTCCTTTTAAAGATGAGGAAATTGAGGCTTACAGAGGCTAAATAATTTATCCAAAGTCACATGATGAATAACTGTCAGAGTTAGGGTTCTAATGTATGTATGTCTTACTTCAAAGATGGATTTTTTAATTGTTCTGCTATGTCATCCCCTACCTAGGCAATACCTTTCATAAAATGCCAAAGTAGGGAGAGAGCAAACGTGGTGAATGTAATTGGGGAAGGTTTTATTGGAAGTAAGATTTGTTATGACCCTAAATAAAAGGTAGAATTTAGATAGGTGGAAAAGAGGATAAAGGGCAAGTGTATACTTACATATTGTATTTTCTCTAAGGAGACCGAGCCATTCAATAAGAAGCAATATTTTGAGCCTTGGCTGACAAGGATGATAAAAATGAATACTGAGCTACAGAAAAGTTAGGTCTTGTATTGAGGCATCGCATGGCCTGAGCCTCTTCAAGACACACGTATTGCCAGTGTTTGTCATTCAAAGGATGTATGTTTTCAGTGCTCTACCTGAGGAGACTTAAATATCCATAACTGAATGAAAGAACTACTTGTGTGGGAAGACACTAAAAAAATTACACATTAAGATGGCTTCTTGGGCCAACTTGCTTATTTCTGGAGCTGTGTCTCCGCCTAGTGGGAGGTAATGGAATAACAGTAAATTCACAAGGGCCACTTGAGTAGAATGATTACACCCAGCTATAAAAATCATTCAACTAATGATAGGAAACCAACTAACCAACCGACAAACAAACCCAATAAAAACAATAAAATATGCAGTTTCCTGAAGTTATCTTTCCTACTGCAGTGAATTACTTAGGACATATTGATTTTTTCCCTATAGAGAGCTATACTGCTTTCCTGCAGGCACTACTAGGAACATTGATTGGGAAACATCAATATTATTCTGTTAAAGGGCTGTTGCAATTTTCAAAAAATTTTGCTTTATTTGCTAGTGTAAAGGCTAAACTTCATCTAAAACATTATTAATATCAATTCAAGGGAAGGGGATTGAGGTGGGAGGAATAAATCAGAAATAAATTTCAAAACTTTTCCATGGATTCAAATCATTCACATACATGATTAATATAACTGAAAACTATAACAATATTGATTACAGTTTAATTAATTTTGGTTGTAGTTAGTATATCCTGACCTTTGTCGCTTGTATGGATCATTTTCTCTTAATCCCTGGTAAAAGCATAAATTAACATATTACCTGCCTCTTCGTTTAGAAATAGAGATGAGGATTTGTCTCTCTTAGAATCACCCGTGACCTCTTTGGGTATAAAAAGTTGAGTTGGAAATAGCATGCAAAGTTTTTGTCCTATTAGTTATGTATAGTAACCCGAAAACAAACTTAGACTGTTTTAAAAGGGCATCTTACCCTGTATGTAGGAAGGGAGAACTAAGAAGTTGTAACAGGTTTAAAAATTTAATTGATTTATTGGATAGCTATGGGACAGGAACTAACAATTTGTTAATGTCCTAAGAGTCCTAAACTTGGTTAGGTGCTTTAAATATACAACCTGCTTTTGAAAAAACAGGTGTTATTTTCCCAATTTACAGAAAGGGGAAAAAAGATACCTAAGTAACTTGTCTAAGGTCATATACCTATTAAAATGTGGACGTGGTTGGATTGACTTCAAAGTCTTGTCTTTCCCACTGCTTTGTTTATAGCCACGTCCTTCATTTTAGTGACAAAGACCTGGTGAGACCAACACTTGCAAGTGGCAAAGCCAGTTAAGGAGGTGATTCAGAGTCAAGTCAATGAAAATGCTTAATAAAAATGAAAACATATGAATACCTTATACCCGTGTGTAATGTTTTCTCTTTGTCATGCCCATCAGTTTACAAATGCTTTTATAGACATTATTCCATTTGCTCCTCATGGCAATTCAAGAGGAATGCAGAGCTAATAGTGATTTTCTCTTTTTACAGGTCAGGAGACTGAGGCTTGGAGAGATTATTTCTCCCCTGAGACCACTGAACTCCTTTTGATATGTGAGTTATTTATGCCCCAAAGGAGAAGGTAGTTGTCACACCACTTTCCTCTCTAATTCCCATCCTTCAAACCTCATCATGGGCTTTCAGTGCTAGGCACAAAGCAGGATGACAATGCAAACGGAACCACAGTGGATTTTGCCACTGGCATCTTTCACATCCTCAGGTCTAGACCCTCCAAGTTTTAACACAGAAAGACACTATGTGTTAACTCAATACTTGCTGTACACTGAACAACCATTTTGTGAACAATAGTAAGGACATCCAACAAGATACAAATTCCAAGCTAAATATGAAGACAATAATTTCAAACTGCTATGAATTGATGCAAGTGATCATCAATGACATTTTTGAGCTCTCAATCTACTATAAGATACACATATTTAATAAATGTTGGTCAAATTAATTAATTATTGACTCCACAATACTAAATGAAGAGGCATGATGTGATGGGGGATCAAATGTATCACTTGCCAGCTGTGAAACCCTCTTGCAGGTCAATCTTTCCTAATAATTTTCTCATTTTTATAAAGGACCTAGTAATGCCTATTTTAAGGTGCTTTAGTAAGGATTAAATAATAGCTCATGCAGATGACTTTATGAAGTACTTTGTACATAGTGGGAACTCAATTACCATGGATATTTATAAAACATATTTTCTGAGTTGTCTGAGAGAATTATATTTTAATGGGGAAAATTTTTTTAAAACTCCACCAAAAACACTCATGGCAGATATACTTAAACATATCTCTATTGTAGCCATATACGGGAATAATTCAATGGCATATTTTGGTTTTCAAAGAAAATAGGACATTTAATTGTTCCTCCCATAATGGAAAGAAAATTAAGTTAGGAGTTAAAAGGAGTCCTGGATCTATTATTTAACATCTCTGTGACATCAAGGAAGCCACTTAGATTTTTTGAAATTCAGTGTCTTCACCAATGAAATGAGGTTATCTACCCTCATTACTTCCTATCTATGTTGTTATGAAGACAAATTGATTTCTGGATGTGAAAGGTATTTTTTTTTTCTGTGTGTATTATTACGGAAATCTATCCCTCCACAGCATTATTTCTTGGGTTCCCATGTGAGGAGATGGGATTTCCTTTGCCAATTTTTGAGCCTCAAATCCAGGAGAACTGTGACTCTGGTAGATACCTTATGTCAAGAGAAAGTGACAGATTATTTTGCACATACCTCTTCCATTGTATGTTTCTTTGGAAGTTTCCTGGTTGTGACATGCATTCCCATCAAATATGCTGACTGAAAGGGGTTTTTGCAGGGAAACTGGAAGGGTCTTGATGGTTTGATGTCAGTGCCCCTCTTGGGCTGGTGCTGATGTTGAAACCCTCAGAGAGAGCTTGTGATCCAAGATGCCCAGGGCAATCTTTCAGTCCCAGGAGAGACAGTCTAGCTTGAATTAGCTTTGGTTCTTCCATCACTAATTAGAAGGCATAGCAGGCCTGCCTCAGGGCACAAAAGCATTGACTGAGTTCCTGTAATAAGCCTAATGAAGTACCTTCACCATGATTCAGGGTGCCAGTTCTCTAAAAGTTGCCCTGAAATGTATATTGGCACACCCAGTCAATTTACAGACACAACAGAAAACAAGAAAAAGTTACATAGGTATTTTATTAGAGGATATGCTTACATTTTCTCCAGAGCTAGGTTTGAAAGTGACCTTGAGATAACAACTAGTTTATCCCTTAGATTCCACAGTGGATTTTGACGGAATCGTCCTGGGAGTCAGAATCTATTCTAAATTTCTAAATGCTGGAAGTGCCACAGCCGCTTTGTAACACATCCAACTATCTAACAACCTTCACTATCCTCATTAGTATGAAATACAACTCATTCATAATTGAATATCACCCACTTGCCGAATATTGCCTTGATCCAAGAAACTTCCATGTTAAGTTGAAAATCAAATACGTAGAAATGAAAGAAAATTAATGGGGTAATATAAAATTTTCAATAAAAACTTGTATTTTATATAGTGCTATATATATTGCAGAGCATTTTCACATCCAGTTTCTCATAAGAGAATCTGCAGCAGAGTCCATGGGCCTGGAACAATGGGCTGAGGGGAAACCATTAAGGAGGAGAAAATAAAGAGAGAGAAAGTACAGATTCACAGCATCTTAATCTTAAAAGGAATCGTAAATTTTATCAAGTCTGTCCTCTCATCCACATAGACATTCTCTTCGTATGCCTAACTGGTAATCGACTGGCTTCTGCTTAAACATTCCTAATGCAGGGAGGCGTCTGTGTTCTGAGGCAGCGCTGCCCGTCATTGAATGGTTCTATCTGCTAGAATCACTTCCTTGTATTTAGCCAAAATCTGCCTCCTGTAACTCCTTCCACTTCTGCATTTGCTTTTGGTCACAAGAAAACACAAGTCTGTTCTTTATTCATAGCGAGTTATTCAAAACTAAAGGACTAGAAATATGTCCCCACTACGCAAATCTTCTCCATGCTAAATAGTCCATTTCTGTCAACAACTATCACAGTTTGACTTTCAGATTCCAAAATCCTCCAGATGTGGGCTCTTCTCTGAAAAGACACTAGTTCCTTGCTATTCAAAAAGTGCTCTGTGTCTCAGCAACTTCAGCATCACCTGGGAGCTGGTCATAATTGCAGACTATTAGACCTCAAGCCAGATCTACTAACTAAACTATGGTTTATATGAGCATTAAAGTTTGAGAAGCACTGTGCTAGTTTGTTGGACTGTCTGCTAATATATAGCAACACAGATTACATAAGTCCTTCAAGTGTGGTCTGAGGACCACAAAATATTGTGAGATTATTTACTGGGCTCTGTGCATTATATTTGCATTAAATCTTCTGTCATTGCTTTATTTTACTTTTAATTTAATTTGTTTTTCAGCAAATGCCTTACACAGTTACTACCTCCTAAGCTTATGGCCAAGGATAAGACCCAGATCTTTTTCACATAAACCATTGTTAATGAGGTTTGCTTCTTCTCACAATGGTGTAATTGATATTTTACACCTATGTATGAGAATATACACATGTCATTATTAAATTTCATCCTATCAGTTGGAGCCAATCTTTCTACTCTGCTGGGATATTTTGAAGCTTTATTTCATCAACCATCACATTATTTCTCTCTCCCAGCTTGTATCCTTTGAAAAATGGATGAGCATATCTCTCTTTATTTAAGACACTGATAGCAATAGTGAATATAACAGGGCTAAAGGCGGAATGCAGTAATATATTTCTGGAAACTCCCCTCATATAAACAACATTAAGTTCAACAAATGTGTGCTGGAAACCTGTCATGGGTTGGAAACTACCCTGAGTTAGACACCTGGAATACACAGACAATGAGGCACCTTCCTTTCCTTGAGAAGCCCACTGTCTAATGAGAATTCCAGGTTTGGAGATCATGCAAGGACAGCTCTTGCCAGGGCTACCACCCCTTCATTAGGCTAATTATGGGAACAGAGTCCATTCTGTGTGCCCTGAGGCAGGTCTTCTTTGCCACCTAATTAGTGATGAAAGAACCAACACTAATTCAATCCAGTCTGTCACTCTCTAGACTGAGGAATTATCTCTGACACCGTGAGCACATAAGCTTTCTCTTGAAATTATAAGAAAAGACAGTCACCACCACGAGATTTTTATTTTTCCTGAGGCATTCATTAAAACAAAAAGCATGAAATGTGTACCTTGGAGGAAGATAAAAGAAACTCATCATATATAATGTGCATAGCAACATCTCAGACTGATGGCCTAGGAGAGAACCTGACTTCTGACCAATTTTTTATTAGTCTGCTGAAGTCTTAGAATTTACCAGTCATTGGTAACATAAGTCAAGCTCAAGATCTACAGCAAATTCAGATGAACATTAAAGAATATCCAGCTTTGTGTGAGGAAGATCTGAATAAATTTACTTTTAAACTGACCAATGCCTGACCATTTGACCCCGTGCTAGCATAATTCAGTCTTCAATTACCTTGGAGTTGAAAATTCTCTCTCCCACAAGTCCTACCAACCTGCTGTTGGTATCTGACATATGCCTGCCTTGTCGCTGAGCCCTAGCATTCTTCATTTAACAACCATTCAACACATGTTTATTAGATGCTTTTTGTGAAATGCGCCTTTATAAAACTTACATTCTATGAGGAAGAAACAGAAAATAAAGAAGTACATCAGAAAATAAGTGAGATAATTGTAGTTATTAACAAATGCTGCAACAAAAATAAAACATGGTAAGTAGTGAGTGACATGGAGGTGTGCTCTTCATATTTGACCAATGAGAAGAAGCCAATGTTGTCCAGTTCTGAGGAAAGAATGTTCCTGGCAAAGGGAATGGGAAGTCTCATGTTCTCTTATCCAAATCTTCCTGAGACTGGGTCCTTGGCCTCTATGGCTCTGTACCCCCAAGTTCTCCCTACCCACTTGGTTCTCAGCCAGATATCTGCCCTACCTCGTTTTCAATGGACACCTTAGATTTGTAGTTAGTTTGGATATTTTATTTATGGTATTTGTAAATCTCTCTTGCCCAGGTCTTGTGGATTGAATTCCTGCTTCAGGTCTCCTTTAAGACATATACCTCCAAATCCTCCTCTTTAGAGAAACACACCCCTGGCTTGCTCCTCTGATTAGCACCCAGCAGGTTTTATTCTGTATCACCATAGTGCCCTATGCTTTCCTTTCTCGTAGAACTTGTCATGCTTTGTTGTTGTCATTTATATGACCATTGTCCCCACCAGACAGTGAGCTCTTTGAAGGCAGGGACTAAATCCTCAATTGAGAGCCCATCACCTAGTACAATACCTGAAACATGCTAGATCTTTAGACACTTGAGATGAGTGGATAAGGAGTTATTAAGTGGTTTTAGATTCAGATTTTTCACTTTACCTCATTTGGCTGAGTTACATGCCACATATTTTTAACATAGTTTTCCTGATGACTTTAACTACTAAGAGTCATTTTGAAACAGAGCAGGGCCCTATGGTCTAGCTCCCCATGTCCTCAGCCTGGCTTTTGTCTGTGGAAAAACTTTAGCCAAAGAGTACGTTTAATCAGAGAAGTGAGAAAATGCAGAAGCAAAGAAAAGCAGTCCAACAAGACTAAATAATAACAGTTTAGTCATTAAGCAAAGTCAAGGACCTTTAGTTAATCCTCAAGGGCTATAGGTAATATCCTGAGCCGTATCCTGTGAGCTGTCTTGTAGATAATGAAACCCCCACCAGATGGAAGATGTTAACTACATGATAGCCAGACTGTAGCTATGACATAAGCTGCCACAAATATGAGAACTGGCCTCAAAGAAATGAGAAAAAACTGACCCTGGAACTGAAGATGAACTGTACTTAAACCAATCAAGATGATCCTGGTCAGATCACTGCATGACCAATTTCAAGAAGACTGTCAGAGCTGAGTGTGCTGTTTCTACATGTAGCACCCCCCACCCCGTCTATAAAAGCTCTTGCCCACTGGTTGTCAGTAGGGGGAGTCGGCCTTTGGACAAGGGTCAGCCCTCCACCCCCACCTTCCTCCCCCCTCCTGCCCCCTGGGCTGCTGGAATCCAAAATAAAGCAAACTTTCTTTTCTACCAACCTTTCCTCTTTAATGGCTTTTGAGCGGTGAGCAGCTGGACCCCACTTTTGGTTATAATTTCATGTGGCTATATTTTCACTTTATTAGAAGTATGGTACATTTTGCAATTTAAATTTAATTCCACTCTACTTAAAATGGCTTTCAGTAAGCAGTCTTACTGGGCAATATAAAATTCAGTGGGGTATTTGTGGCACAAGATCAATACATCCTTAATTTACCTCTGGTATATATTTTGCTCAGTTTTAAACATGTGACAATAAATTATTGATTTTTCCCTTTAGAAAACCAAAGTATTTAATATTTTTTCCTATCATTTATGTGCATTGGTTCAACAAGAAACCTCTGGAGAGTTTTTCAACCATTCTTCTTTGACAAAAGAAGAAATCATACATTTCCAGGAAGACTTGGAAGTTTTAAGCTTGGCTTAAAACTCGGATACAGGGACAGTCTTACAAGTAAAAGTGATAAAATAAGTAATATGATTTTGGGAAAGAGGGAGAGCTCCCGTGCCTCTCCCCAAATTCTCTTCTAGCCAATGTATTATTTTTTAAAAATCTTTATTGGAGTATAATTGCTTTACAATGTTGTGTTAGTTTCTGCTGTATAACAAAGTGAATCAGCTATACATATACATATATCCCCACATCCCCTCCCTCTTGCACATCCCTCCCACCCTCCCTATCCCACCCCTCTAGGTGGTCACAAAGCATGGAGCTGATCTCCCTGTGCTATGCAGCTGCTTCCCACTAGCTATCTACTTTACATTTGGTAGTGTATATATGTTAAGGCAACTCTCTCATTATGTCCCAGCTTACCCTTCCCCCTCCCCAGGTCTTCAAGTCCATTCTCTACGTCTGTGTCTTTATTCCTGTCTTGTCCCTAGGTTCCTCATGACCATTTTTTTGTTTGTTTTTTAGATTCCATATATATGTGTTAGCATACAGTATTTGTTTTTCTCTTTCTGACTTACTTCACTCTGCGTGACAGATTCTAGGTCCATATCCCTCACTACAAATAACTCAATTTCGTGTCTTTTTATGGCTAATATTTCATGGTATATATGTGCCACGTCTTCTTTATCTATTCATCTGTTGATGGACACTTAGGTTGCTTCCATGTCCTGATGATTGTAAATAGTGCTGCAATGAACACTGTAGTACATGACTCTTTTTGAATTATGGTTTTCTCAGGGTATATGCCCAGTAGTGGTATTACTGGGTCATATGTTAGTTCTATTTTTAGTTTTTTAAGGAACCTTCATACTGTTCTCCATAGTGGCTGTATCAATTTACATTCCCACCAACAGTGCAAGAGGGTTCCCTTTTCTCCACACCCTCTCCAGCATTTATTGTTTGTAGATTTTTTGATGATGGCCATTCTAACTGGTGTGAGGTGATACCTCCTTGTGGTTTTGATTTGCATTTCTCTAATGATTAATGATGTTGAGCATCCTTTCATGGTAATCTGTATATCTTCTTTGGAGAAATGTCTATTTAGGTCTTCCACCCATTTTCAGATTGGGTTGTTTGTTTTTTTGATACTGAGCTGTATGAGCTACTTGTATATTTTGGAGATTAATCTTTTGTCAGTTGCTTCATTTGCAAATATTTTCTCCCTTTCTGAGGGTTTTCTTTTGTCTTGTTTATGATTTCCTCTGCTGTGCAAAAGCTTTGAAGTTTCATTAGGTCCCATTTGTTTATTTTTGTTTTTATTTCCATTACTCTAGGAGGTGGGTCAGAAAGGATCTTGTTGTGATTTATGTCATAGAGTGTTCTGCCTATGTTTTCCTCTAAGAGTTTTATAGTGTCTGGCCTTACATTTAGGTCTTTAATCCATTTTGAGTTTATTTTTGTGTATGGTGTAAGGGAGTGTTCTAATTTCATTCTTTTACATGTAGCTGTCCAGTTTTCCCAGCACCACTTATTGAAGAGGTGCTCTTTTTCCCACTGTATATTCTTGCCTCCTTTATCAAAGATAAGGTGACCATAGGTGTGTGGGTTTATCTCTGGGCTTTCTATCCAGTTCCATTGATCTATATTTCTGTTTTTTGCCAGTACCATACTGTCTTGATTACTGTAGCTTTATAGTATAGTCTGAAGTCAGGGAGCCTGAGTCCTCCAGCTCCATTTTCCTTTCTCAAGATTACTTTGGCTATTTCAGGGTTTTTGTGTTTCCATACATATTGTAAAATTTTTTTTCTAGTTCTTTGAAAAATGACAGTGGTAGTTTGATAGGGATTGCATTGAATCTGTAGATTGCTTTGGGTAGTATGGTAATTTTAACAATGTTGTTTCTTCCAATTCAAGAACATAGTATATCTCTCCACCTGTTTGTGTCGTCTTTAATTTCTTTTGTCAGTGTCTTATACTTTTCTTCATACAGGTCTTTTGTCTCCTTAGGTAGGTTTATTCCTAGGTATTTTATTCTTTGTGTTGCAGTGCTAAATGGGAGTGTTTCCTTAATTTCTCTTTCAGATTTTTCATCATTAGTGTATAGGAATGCAAGAGATTTCTGTGCATGAATTTTGTTTCCTGTTACTTTACCAAATTCATTGATTAGATCTAGTAGTTTTCTGGCAGCATCTTCAGGATTTTCTATGTATAGCATCATTTCATCTGCAAACAGTGACAGTTTTACTTCTGCTTTTCTTAGTTGGATTCCTTTTATTTCCTTTTCTTCTCTGATTGATGTGGCTAAAACTTCAAAAACTATGTTGAATAATAGTGGTGAGAGTGAGCAACCTTGTCTTGTTCCTGATTTAGAGGAAATGGTTTCAGTTTTTCACCTTTGAGAACAATGTTGGCTGTGGGTTTGTCATATATGGCCTTTATTATGTTGAGGTAGGTCTCCTCTATGCCCACTTTCCGGAGAGTTTTTATCATAAATGGGTGTTGAATTTTGTCTAAAGGTTTTTCTCCATCTATTGAGA
Organism: Balaenoptera acutorostrata; assembly: GCF_949987535.1. Classification (NCBI taxonomy): domain Eukaryota; kingdom Metazoa; phylum Chordata; class Mammalia; order Artiodactyla; family Balaenopteridae; genus Balaenoptera; species Balaenoptera acutorostrata. Next base: position 91,876,872 of record NC_080072.1, read on the forward strand.
TTATCATATGGTTTTTATCCTTCAATTTGTTAATATGGTGTATCACATTGATTGATTTACGTATATTGAAGAAACCTTGCATTCCTGGGATAAACCCCACTTGATCATTGGTGTATGCTCCTTTTAATGTGCTGTTGGATTCTGTTTGCTAGTATTTTGTTGAGGATTTTTGCATCTATGTTCATCATTGATATTGGCCTGTAGTTTTCTTTGTTTGTGACATCTTTGTCTGATTTTGGTATCAAGGTGATAGTGGCCTCGTAGAATGAGTTTGGGAGTGTTTCTCCCACTGACATGTTTTGAAAGAGTATCTAAGTGTTTGATAGGATTCACATGTGAAGCCATCTGGTCTTGGGCTTTTATTTGTTGGAAGACTTTTTTTGTTGTTGGAAGATTTTTAATCACATTTTCAGTTTCAGTTCTTGTGATTGGTCTGTTCATATTTTCTATTTCTTCCAGGTTCAGTCTTGGAAGGTCGTACTTTTCTAAGAATTTGTCCATTTCTTCCAGGTTGTCTATTTTATTGGCATATACTTGCTTGTAGTAGTCTCTCACAATCCTTTGTATTTCTGCAGTATCAGTAGTTACTTCTTTTTCATTTCTAATTCTGTTTGAGTCTTCTCCCTTTTTTCTTGATGAGTCTGGCTAATGGTTTAACAATTTTGTTTACCTTCTCAAAGAACCAGGGATTAGTTTTATTGATCTTTGCTATTGTTTCTTTCATTTCTTTTTCATTTATTTCTGATCTGATCTTTATGATTTCTTTCCTCCTGTTAATTTTCGGGTTTTTTGTTCTTCTTTCTCTAATTGCTTTAGGTATAAGGTTAGGTTGTTTATTTGAGATTTTTCTTGTTTCTTGAGGTAGGATTTATTGCTATAAACTTCCTTTTGAGGACTGTTTTTGCTGCATCACATAGATTTTGGGTTGTCGTGTTTTCTTTCTTTTTTTTTTTTTTAAAGACATAAATCCCTTCCAGACTCACATGACATTCTGATTGCCTCTCTTTTACCAAATGGAACGTTTTTCCTTGTATTATAGTAACACATGTATATATTTTTTTGAATTATATTTTATTAATATTTTTATACAGCAGGTTCTTATTTGTCATCAATTTTATACACATCAGTGTATACATGTCAATCCCAATCATCCAATTCATCACACCACCACCACCACCCCCAGCTGCTTTCCCCCCTTGGTGTCCATACGTTTGTTCTCTATATCTGTGTCTCAATTTCTGCCCTGCAAACTGGTTCAGCTGTACCGTTTTTCTAGGTTCCACATATATGCATTAATATACAATATTTGTTTTTCTGTTTCTGACTTAACTTCACTTCTGTATGACAGTCTCTAGAGCCATCCACGTCTCTACAAATGACCCAATATAGTTCCTTTTTATGACTGAGTAATATTCCATTGTATATATGTACCACATCTTCTTTATCCATTTGTCTGTCGACGGGCATTTAGGTTGCTCCCATGACCTGGTTATTGTAAATAGTGCTGCAATGAACATTGGTGTGCATGTGTCTTTTTGAATTATGGTTTTCTCTGGGTATATGCCCAGTAGTGGGATTGCTGGATCATATGGTAATTCTATTTTTAGTTTTTTAAGGAACCTTCATACTGTTCTCCATAGTGCCTGTATCAATTTACATTCTCACCAACAGTGCAAGAGGGTTCCCTTTTCTCCACACCCTCTCCAGCATTTGTGGTTTGTAGATATTCTGATGATGACCGTTCTAACTGGTGTGAGGTGATACCTTATTATAGTTTTGATTTGCATTTCTCTAATGATTATGATGTTAAGCAGCTTTTCATGTACTTCTTGGCCATCTGTAGTCTTCTTTGGAGAAATGTCTATTTAGGTCTTCTGGCCATTTTTGGATTGAGTTGTTTGTTTTTTTAATATTGAGCTGCATGAGCTGTTTATATATTTTGGAGATTAATCCTTTGTCAGTTGCTTCATTTACAAATATTTTCTCCCATTCTGAGGGTTGTCTTTTCGTCTTGTTTATGGTTTCCTTTGCTCTGCAAAAGTTTTGAAGTTTCATTAGGTCCCATTTGTTTATTTTTGTTTTTATTTCCATTACTCTAGGAGGTGGATCAAAAAAGATCTTGCTGTGAAATATGTCAGAGAGTGTTCTTCCTATGTTTTCCTCTAAGAGTTTTATAGTGTCCAGTCGTACATTTAGGTAGGTCTCTATTCCATTTTGAGTTTATTTTTGTGTATGGTGTTAGGGAGTGTTCTAATTTCATTCTTTTACATGTAGCTGTCCAGTTTTCCCAGCACCACTTATTGAAGAGACTGTCTTTTCTCCATTGTATATCCTTGCCTCTTTTGCCATAGATTAGTTGACCATAGGTGTGTGGGTTTATCTGTGGGCTTTCTATCTTGTTCCATTGATCTATATTTCTGTTTTTGTGCCAGTAACATATTGTCTTGATTACTGTTACTTTATAGTATAGTCTTAAGTCAGGGAGTCTGATTCCTCCAGCTCTGTTTTTTTCCCTCAAAACTGCTTTAGCTATAAGGGGTCTTTTTTGTCTCCATATAAATATTAAGATTTTTTGTTCTAGTTCTGTAAAAAATGCCATAGGTAATTATAGATAGGGATTGCATTGAATCTGTAGATTGCTCTGTGTAGTATAGTCATTTTCAGAATATTGATTCTTCCAATCCAAGAACATGGTATATCTCTCCATCTGTTGGTATCATCTTTAATTTCTTTCATCAGTGTCTTAAAGTTTTCTTCATACAGGTCTTTTGTCTCCCTAGGTAGGTTTATTCCTAGATATTTTATTCGATTTGTTGCAATGGTAGATGGGAGTGTTTCCTTAATTTCTCTTTCAGCTTTTTCATCATTAGTGTATAGGAATGCAAAAGATTTCTGTGCATTAATTTTGTATCCTGCAACTTTACCAAATTCATTGATTAGCTCTAGTAGTTTTCTCGTGGCATCTTTAGGATTCTCAATGTATAGTATCATGTCATCTGTAAACAGTGACAGTTTTAATTCTTCTTTTCCAATTTGTACTCCTTTTATTTCTTTTTCTTCTCTTATTGCCATGGCTAGGACTTCCAAAACTATGATCAATAATAGTGGTGAGAGTGGACATCCTTGTCTTGTTCCTGATCTTAGAGGAAATGCTTTCAGTTTTTCACCATTGAGAATGGTGTTTGCTGTGGGTTTGTCATATATGGCCTTTATTATGTTGAGGTAGGTTCCCTCTACGCCTACTTCCTGGAGAGTTCTTATCATAAATGGGTGTTGAATTTTGTCAAAAGCTTTTTCTGCATCTATTGAGGTGATCATACGGTTTTTATTCTTCAGTTTGTTAATGTGGTGTATCACATTGATTGATTTGCGTATATTGAAGAATCCTTGCATCCCTGGGATAAATCCCACTTGATCATGGTGTTTGATGCTTTTAATGTGTTGTTGGATTCTGTTCGCTAGTATTTTGTTGAGAATTTTTGCATCTATATTCATCAGTGATATTGGTCTGTAATTTTCTTTTTTTGTAGTATCTTTGTCTGGTTTTTGTATCAGGGTGATTGTGCCCTCATAGAATGAGTTTGGGAGTGTTCCATCCTCCACAAATTTTTGGAAGAGTTTGAGAAGGATGGGTGTTAGCTCTTCTCTAAATGTTTGATAGAATTTGCCTGTGATGCCATCTGGTCCTGGACTTTTGTTTGTTGGAAGATTTTTAATCACAGTTTCAATTTCATTACTTGTGCTTGGTCTGTTCATATTTTCTATTTCTTCCTAGTTCAGTCTTGGAAGGTTATACCTTTGTCCATTTCTTCCAGGTTGTACATTTTATTGGCATAGTGTTGCTTGTAGTAGTCTCTTAGGATGCTTTGTATTTGTGCCGTTTCTGTTGTAACATCTCCTTTTTCATTTCTAATTTTATTGATTTGAGTCCCCTCCCTCTTTTTCTTGATGAGTCTGGCTAATGGTTCATCAATTTTGTTTATCTTCTCAAAGAACCAGCTGTTAGTTTTATTGATCTTTGCTATTGTTTTCTTTGTTTCTATTTCATTTATTTCTGCTCTGGTCTTGATGATTTCTTTCTTTCTGCTAACTTTGGGTTTTGTTTGTTCTTCTTTCTCTAGTTCCTTTAGGTGTAAGGTTAGATTGTTTATTTGAGATGTTTCTTGTTTCTTGAGGTAGGCTTGTATAGCTATAAACTTCCCTCTTAAATTGCTTTTCCTGCATCCCATAGGTTTTGGATCTTCGTGTTTTCATTGTCACTTGTCTCTGGTATTTTTTGAATTCCTCTTTGATTTCTTCAGTGATCTCTTGGTTATTTAGTAACGTATTGTTTAGCCTACATGTGTTTGTATTTTTTATGATTTTTTCCCTGTAATTCATTTCTAATCTAATGGCATTGTGGTCAGAAAAGATGCTTGGTATGATTTCAGTTTTCTTAAATTTATTGAGGCTTGATTTGTGACCCAAGATGTGATCTACCCTGGAGAATGTTCCATGCACACTTGAGAAGAAAGTGTAATCTGTTGTTTTTGGATGGAATGTCCTATAAATACCAATTAAATCTTGTGGTGTATTGTGTCATTTAAAGCTTCTGTTTCCTTATTTATTTTCATTTTGGATGATCTGTCCATTGGTGAAAGTGGGATGTTAAAGTCCCCTACTATGATTGTGTTACTGTCGATTTCCCCTTTTATGGTTGTTAGCATTTGCCTTATGTATTGAGGTGCTCCTATGTTGGGTGCATAAATATTTACAATTGTTATATCTTCTTCTTGGATTGATCCCTTCATCATTATGTAGTGTCCTTCTTTGTTTGTTGTAATAGTCTTAATTTTAGTCTGTTTTGTCTGATATGAGAATTGCTACTCCAGCTTTCTTCTGATTTCCATTTGCATGGAATATCTTTTTCCATCCCCTCACTTTCAGTCTGTATGTGTCCCTAGGTCTGAAGTGGGTCTCTTGTAGACAGCATATATATGGGTCTTGTTTTTGTATCCATTCAGCCAGTCTATGTCTTTTGATTGGAGCATTTAATCCATTTACATTTTAAGGTAATTATCAATATGTATGTTCCTATTACCATTTTCTTAATTATTTGGAGTTTGCTTTTGTAGGTCTTTTCCTTCTATTATGTTTCTTACCTAGAGAAGTCCTTTAGCATTTGTTGTAAAGCTGGTTTGGTGGTGCTGAATTCACTTAACTTTTGCTTGTCTGTTAAGTTTTTAATTTCTCTGTTGAATCTGAATGAGATCCTTGCTGGGTAGAGTAATGTTGCTTATGGTTTTTTCCCTTTCATCACTTTAAATGTGTCCTCCCACTCCCTTCTGGCTTGCAAATTTTTCAGTGAAATATCAGCTGTTAACCTTATGGGGATTCCCTTGTATGTTATTTGTTGTTTTTCCCTTGTTGCTTTTAATATTTTTTCTTCTTATTTAATTTTTGATAGTTTGATTAATTTGTGTTTTGGTGTGTTTCTCCTTGGATTTATCCCATATGTGACACTCTGTGCTTCCTGGCCTTGACTATTTCCTTTCCCATATTAGGGAAGTTTTCAACTATAATCTCTTCAAATATTTTCTCAGTCCCTTTCTTTTTCTCTTCGTCTTCTGGGACCCCTATAATTCGAATGTTGGTGAGTTTAATGTTGTCCCAGAGGTCTCTGAGACTGTCCTCAATTCCCTTCATTCTTTTTCTTTTTTCTGCTCTGCAGCAGTTATTTCCACTATTTTATCTTCCAGGTCACTTATCTGTTCTTGTGCCTCAGTTATTTGCTATTGATTCCTTCTAGAGAATTTTTAATTTCATTTATTGTGTTCTTCATCTTTGCTTGTTTACTCTTCAGTTCTTTAGGTCCTTGTTAAACATTTCTTGTATTCTCCATTCTATTTCTGAGATTTTGGATCATATTTACTACCATTACTCTGAATTTTCTTTCAGGTAGACTGTCTATTTTCTTGTCATTTGTTTGGTCTGGTGGGTTTTTACCTTGCTCCTTCATCTGCTGCATATTTCTCTGTCTTCTCAGTTTGTTTAACTTACTGTGTTTGCGGTCTCCTTTTTGTAGGCTGCAGGTTTGTTGTTCCTGTTGTTTATGGTATCTGCACCCAGTGGGTGAGGTTGGTTCAGTGGCTTTGGGGAAAAAGAAACAAACAAAAAACGAACATATAGAATCCCAAGCCAAATGGTAATAGCAATACTAAACAGACAAAATCACACAAAGAAACTCGCACACACACTCATAAAAATAAAATAACAAGTAAACAACTAAAAAAAAAAAAAAAAAAAGAACAGACAGTACACTAGGACATATGGTGAAGGCAAACCTAAACAGACAAGATCACACAGAAAACGTACACATACAGACTTGCAAAAAGAGAAAAAGAAAAAAAATAAAATAAAAATTTAAAAAATAGTAATAAAATAAATAAAAAATAAAATAAAAATAATAAGATAAAAAATAATAAATAAAAAAATAAAAACGTTAAAAAAAGAGAGTAACCAAACCAATAAGCAAATCCACCAATGATAACAAGCACTAAAAACTAAACTAAGATAAACATAAAACCAGAAACGAATCAGATGCAGAAAGCAAACCCCAAGTCTACAGTTGCTCCCAAAGTCCACCGCCTGAATTTTGGAAACATCCGTTGTCCAATTAGGTATTCTTCAAATTCAGGGGTTTTCAAGTTGATTGTGGGAATTTAATCTGCTGCTCCTGAGGCTGCATGGAGAAATTTCCCTTTCTTTTCTTTGTTTGCACAGCTCCTGGGGTTCAGCTTTGGTTTTGGCCCTGCCTTTTCATGTAGGGCACTCTCAGGCATCTGTTCCCCTCTCAGACAAAAGAGGGTTAAAGCAGCAGCTGACTAGGGCTCTCTTGCTCACTCAGGCCAGGGAGAAGGAGGGATATGGTAGTCATAAGTGGAATGCAGGGCAAGCTTGTGGTGGCAGAGACTGGCAAGACATTGCAACAGCCTGAGGCATGCCATGTGTTCTCCCAGGGAAGGTGTCCCTGGATTGTGGAACCCTGGCAGTGCTGTGCTGCACATGCTCCCGGGGCAGTGTGGGTAGTGACCTGTGCTTGCACACAGAATTCTTGGTGGCAGCAGTGGTGGTGTTAGCAGTTCATGCCCTTCTCTGGGGTCTGAGCTGATAGCCATGGCTCACACCCATCTCTGGAGCTCACTTAAGTGGTGCTCTGTCTTCTGTGCACACACGGAGTGGGAATCCCCTCTTCTTGTGCACCCTGAAACAATGGTCTCTTGCTCTTTGGCAGGTCCAGACTTTTTCCCACACTTCCTCCCAGCTAGCTGTGGCACACTAGCCCCATTCAGGCTGCTTTCATGCAGCCAACCCCAGTTCTCTCCCTGGCGTCTGATCTTCCAAGCCCAAGCCTCAGCTCCCAGCCCCCACCTGTCCCAGTGGGTGAGCAGACAGGCATCTCAGGTTGGTGAGTGCTGGTCAGCAATGATCCTCTGGGCTGGTATCTCTCTGCTTTGCCCTCTGCACCCCTGTTGCTGTGCTCTTCTGTAAAGCTCTGACGTTTCCCCCCTGCCCACCTCTTGTCCCCACCATTGAAGGGGCTCCCTAGTGTGTGGAAAATTTTCCTCCTCACAGCTCCATCCCAGAGGTGCAGGTCCCGTCCCTATTGTTTTGTCTCTGTTTTTTCTTTTTTCTTTTGCCTTGCCCAGGTACTTGGGGATTTACTTGCCTTTTGGGAAGTCTGAGGTCTTCTGCCAGCATTCGGTATGTGTTCTGTAGGAGTTGTTCCACACGTAGATGTATTTTTGATGTATTTGTGGGGAGGAAGTGGATCTCTCCATATCTTACTCCTCTGCCATCTTGAAGGTCCTCCTAGCCAATGAATCTTTTTCTGAAATTTCACATTAAAAAATTTTTCTTTTTAAAGTGCAAATTCTCTTAGGAGGGATTGGACATGAAGCTTTGTTCACACTGAAATTTAAGGGGCTAATATCAGATTTTACTCCTGAAGACAAGTTAATAGCTTATAAACTCCCAAGCTCTGGAGGGAGAAGGAAGGGAATAAGAAAGAACTACAGATATGAGGATGTAACAAAAAAATGCTGGAAACCCCTAACTTAGACTTTGTCAACTCTGCAGTTCTGCAGGGTTGATATCACCACCTGGGCAAGGACCTGAGGCCAAGCCTGGGAGAATGTGCTGTTCTCTCCTTATTCCCTACAATTAGTTTTCAGATTCAATATTGCTCAATCCTTTAACAGTTTCCTGATGGCATACCATGAAATGTGGGGAAATAAATCCCCTATCTATTTTGTAATTCAGAGTGAAATATCCTCAGTTTATTGGTTTTGAGTATACAATTGATTCTGGCCAGTCATTCATTAGTAATGGGCAAAATGATTTTAAATATTCAATAGCTGTGTTATACCCATTTCTGCATCTACATATGTCTTTATGAGAATTGCCAAGGGTAATTTTACATTTATCTATTCAAGCTCTGGCCAATGCTGAGTTTAACAATAAATTACTTACAGACAATTTTTATTTTAAAGCTCAATTAGGATTCCACAATGTATATATTTGTCAAATACTGAATAATTCAGATGGCTTTTAACTAGTTCTCACTGCAAAGGCTGAGGGTGGGGAGTAGGACTTAGAGAGAAAGGCATCATAGAGCCCAGGAGAAAAAAGAGCAAGAAGTGAATTAACAACTCCAAGTTAATAAGAAAGTAAATGACTAATTAGAGAGCTAGATGATCATACTAATTTGAATGGAGAAGTTCATCTGGGTTGATGGTTGGAGCAAGGCTAGCATTAATAAAAGCAGCTAACATTATTCAGTGCCATGTTCTGGGACTGTGCTAAGCCCTTTACATGCATTATCTCATTGAACCATTACAGAAGACCTAGGAACTAGGTACCACTATAATCCTGATTTTATAAATAAGGATATTGTTGTTGAGAGATGTCAGGTAATGTGCCTATTTCCAGAGCCAAAGAGTAAAAGTTAGTCTCGCCTGTTGGATGATGGCTATCAAACTGGTCAGAGGCCATATGACTTTAGAGCCCAAACTTGAAACCACTGCATTCTACTGAGAGGGATCAAGATACAGGCAGGAGGGAAGAAAAGGCAAAATTGATAAGGATCTTGGAATATGAAGTGTTGGAATCAGAGGTACGTACACTACAGCTCCATCTTTGCTGTGAGGTGTTCTCAATACCTGCAGTTGCAATCAATCTTTTCTCTTCTGGGATCCCATAGTACTTTACATATAACTCTGTTATAACACTTTCATAGTCTGATTTGTTCTTTATTATATACTGACTTAAAATTAATTTTTAACAACTTTATTCACATACAATAAACTTCACATATTTAAAATGTACAATTTGATAAGTTTGACTAATGTATATGCCTGTGAAACCATCACCACAATCGTCACCTCCAAAAGTTACTTGGTGCCCCTTTTATAATGCATTGTTTTACTTCTTGTATCAGTCAGAGTTCTCCAGAGAAACAGAACCAATAGGGTATATATTATAAGGAATTGGCTTCTGCAATTATGGAGACTGAGAAGTCCCAAGACCTCTAGTTGGCAAGCTGGAGACCCAGGAGATTCAATGGTGTGGTTCCAGTCTGAGTCCAAAGGCCTGAGAACCAGGAGACCCAATGGTTAAGCTCTAGTCTGAAGGCTGTAGTCTCCATTCAAAGAAGAGCTGATTTTTCTGTTTGAGTTCAAAGGCAGGAAAAAATTAATGTCCCAGCTCAAACAGTCAGGCAGGAGGAGTTTCCTGGTACTCAGCTTTTTTGTTCTATTGATTCTATTTTGTTCAGTTGATTGATGAGACCCATCCACATTAGGGTGGGCAATCTGCTTTACTCAGTCTACCTATTCAAATATTATTCTTATCCAGAAACACTCTTACAGACACACCCAGAATAAAGTTTGACCAAATGTCTAGGCACTCTGTGACCCAGTCAAGTTGACAGATAAAATTGACCATCACAACTCTTTTCCTTGTCCATCTACCCAGGCAACAACTATTGATCTTTTTCTGTCACCATACATTAGTTTGCATTCCTTAGACTTTTATATAAATAAAATCAAACAGTATGTACTGTACACTTTTTTCTCTGACTTTTTTCATTCAACATAATTATTTCACTCACACTGTTGCACATATGAATAGTTCATTACTTTTTATTGCTGAATAGTTTTCTGTTGTGTAGATGTATCACAGTTTATTTATCTATTCATCTGTTGATGGACATATGGGCTGTCTACAGTTTTTAACATTTACAAATAAAGCTGCTATGAGTGTTCATGTACAAGCCCTTGTGTGGGCATATATCAATACTTTTATTTCTCTTGGGTAAATACCTAGAAGTGGAATGGATGGATCACATGGTATGTGTATGTTGAACTTTAAAAAAAAAGTGTCGAAAGGAGCTTCAAGATGGCAGAAGAGTAAGATGTGGAGATCAGCTCCCTCCCCACAAATACATCAGAAATACATCTACATGTGGAACAACTCCTACAGAACACCTATTGAAACCTGGCAGAAGACTTCAGACGTCCCAAAAGGCAAGAAACTCCCCACGTACCTGGGTAGGGCAAAAGAAAAAAGAAAAGCCAGAGACAAAAGAATAGGGATGGGACCTGCACCAGTGGGAGGGAGCTGTGAAGGAGGAAAGGTTTCCACACACTAGGAAGCCCCTTCACGGGAGGAGACTGTGGGTGGCAGAGGGGGGAAGCTTCGGAGCCACGGAGGAGAGTGCAGCCACAGGGGTGCAGAGGGCAAAGCGGAGAGATTCCCGCATGGAGGCTCGGCACTGAGCAGCACTCACCAGCCTGAGAGGCTTGTCTGCTCACCCACCGGGGCGGGCGGGGGCTGGGAGCTGAGGCTCGGGCTTTGGAAGTTGGATCCCAGGGAGAGGACTGGGGTTGGCTGCATGAACACAGCCTGAAGGGGCTAGTGCGCCACAGCTAGCCCAGAGGTAGTCTGAGAAAAAGTCTGGAGCTGCCGAAGAGGCAAGAGACTTTTTCTTCACTCTTTGTTTCCTGGTGCGCGAGGAGAGGGGATTAAGAGTGCCGCTTAAAGGAGCTCCAGACACAGGCATGAGCTGCGGCTATCAGCACTGACCCCAGAGACGGGTATGATTTGAAAAGGCTGCTGCTGCAGCCACCAAGAAGCCTGTGTGCAAGCACAGGTCACTATCCACACCTCCCCTCCCAGGAGCCTGTGCAGCTCACCACTGCCAGGATCGCATGATCCAGGGACAACTTCCCCGGGAGAACAGGGCGTGCCTCAGGCTGTTGCAACGTCATGCCGACATCTGCCACCGAGGGTTGCCCTGCACTCCATACCCCTCCCTCCCTCCGGCCTGAGTGAGCCAGAGGCCCCAAATCAGCTGCTCCTTTCACCTCATCCTGTCGGAGCAAAAAACAGACGCCCTCAGGCAACCTACAGGTAGAGTTGGGGCCAAATCCAAAGCTGAACACCAGGGGCTGTGTGAACAAAGAAGAGAAAGGGAAATTTCTCTCAGCAACCTCAGGAGCAGCAGATTAAATCTCCACAATCAACTTGAGGTACCCTGCATCTGTGGAATACATGAATAGACAACGAATCATCCCATTTGAGGAGGTGGACATTGGGAGCAACGATATATATATATTTTTCCAATTTTCTCTTTTTGTGAGTGAGTATGTGTATGCTTCTCTGGGTGACTTTGTCTGTACAGCTCTGCTTTTACCATTTGTCCTAGGGTTCTGTCTGTCCTTTTATTATCATTATTTTTTTTTTAGTATAGTTTTTAGTGCTTGTTATCATTGGTGGATTTATTTTTCGGTTTTGTTGCTCTTCTTTCTTTCCTTTTTTTTTATTACTTAAAAAAATTTTTTTTAATAATAATTATTTATTTATTTATTTAATAACTTTATTTTATTTTATATTCTTCTTTCATTCTTTCTTCTTTTTCTCGCTTTTATTGTGAGCCGTGTGGATGACAGGCTCTTGGTGCTCCAGCCAGGCGTTAGGGCCGTGCCTTTGAAATGGGAGAGCTAAGTTCAGGATACTGGTCCACAAGAGACCTCCCAACTCCATGTAATATCAAATGGCAAAAATCTCCCAGAGATCTCCCTCTCAATGCCAAGGCCCAGCTCCACTCAACGACCAGCAAACTCCAGTGCTGGACACCCTATGACAAACAACTAGCAAGACAGGAACACAACCCCACCCATTAGCAGAGAGGTTGCCTAAAATCATAATAAGGCCACAGACACCCCAAAACACACCAACAGATGTGGACCTGCCCACCACAAAGACAACATCCAGCCTCATCCACCAGAACACAGGCACTAGTCCCCTCCACCAGGAAGCCTATACAACCCACTGAACCAACTTTAGCCACTGGGGACAGACACCAAAAGCAACGGGAACTACAGACCTGCAGCCTGCAAAAAGGAGACCACAAACACAGTAAGTTAAACAAAATGAGAAGACAGAGAAATATGCAACAGATGAAGGAGCAAGGTAAAAACCCACCAGACCTAACAAATGAAGAAGAAATAAGCAGTCTACCTGAAAACGATTTCAGAGCAATGATAGTAAAGATGATCCAAAATCTCAGAAATATAATGGAGAAAATACAAGAAACGTTTAACAAAGACCTAGAAGAACTAAAGAGCAAACAAACAGTGAAAAACAACAAAAAAAATGAAATTTAAAATATTCTCGAAGGGATCAATAGCAGAATAACTGAGACAGAAGAATGGTTAGTGACCTGGAGATAAAATAGTGGAAATAACTACCAGAGACCACAATAAAGAAAAAAAGAAAGAAAAGAATTGAGAACACTCTCAGAGACCTCTGGGACAACATAAAACGCACCAGCATTCGAATTATAGGGGTCCCAGAAGAAGTTGAGAAAAGGAAAGAGACTGAGAAAATATTTGAAGAGATTATAGTTGAAAACTCCCCTAATATGGGAAAGTTAATCAAGGAAATCAAGGAAATAGTTAATCAAGTCCAGGAAGCACAGAGGGTACCATACAGGGTAAATCCAAGGAGAAACATGTCAAGACACATATTAATCAAGCTATCAAAAATTAAATACAAAGAAAAAATATTAAAAGCAGCAAGGGAAAAGAACAAATAGCATACAAGGGAATCCCCATAAGGTTAACCATTGATCTTTCAGCAGAAACTCTGCAAGCCAGAAGGGAGTGGCAACACACACTTAAAGTGATGAAAGGGAAAAACCTATAACCAAGATTACTGTACCCAGCAAGGATCTTATTCAGATTTGAAGGAGAAATTAAAATATTTACAGACAAGCAAAAGCTAAGATATTTCAGCACCGCCAAACCAGCTTTATAACAAATGGTAAAGGAACTTCTCTAGGCAGGAAACACAAGAGAATGAAAAGATCTACAAAAACAAACCCCAAACAATTAAGAAAATAGTAATAGGAGCATACATATAGATAATTACGTTAAATGTAAATGGATTAAATGCTCCAACCAAAAGACATAGACTGGTTGAGTGGATACAAAAACAGGACCCATATATATGCTGTCTACAAGAGACCCACTTCAGACCTAGGGACACATACAGATTGAAAGTGAGGGGATGGAAAAAGATATTCCATGCAAATGAAAATCAAAAGAAAGCTGGAGTAACAATTCTCATATCAGACAAAATAGAATTTAAAACAAAGACTATTACAAGAGCCAAAGAAGTACACTACATAGTGATCAAGGGATCAATCCAAGAAGAGGATATAACAATTGTAAATATTTATGTACCCAACATAGGAGCACCTCAATACATAAGGCAAATGCTAACAGCCATAAAAGGGGAAATCAACAGTAACACAATCATAGTAGGGAACTTTACAACCCCACTTTCACCAATGGACAGATCATCTAAAATGAATATAAATAAGGAAACACAAGCTTTGAATATACATTAAACAAGTTGGACTTAGTTGATATTTATAGGACACTCCATCCAAAAACAAAAGAATAAACTTTATTCTCAAGTGCTCATGGAACATTCTCCAGGATACATCATATCTTGGGTCCCAAATCAAGCCTTGGTAAATTTAAGAAAATTGAAATTGCATCAAGTATCTTTTCCGACCACAACGCTATGAGACTAGATATCAATTACAGGAAAAAAATCTGTAAAAAATACAAACACATGGAGGGTAAACAATACATTACTTAATAACGAAGAGATCACCGAAGAAATCAAAGAGGAAATCAAAAAATACCTAGAAACAAAGACAGTGAAAACATGACGACCCAAAACCTATGGGATGCAGCAAAAGCAGTTCTAAGAGGGAAGTTTATAGCAATAAAATCCTACCTTAAGAAAGAAGAATCATCTCAAATAAACAACCTAACCCTACACCTAAAGCAATTAGAGAAAGAAGAACAAAAAAACCCCAAAGTTAGCAGAAGGAAAGGAATCATAAAGATCAGATCAGAAATAAATGAAAAAGAAATGAAGGAAACGATAGCAAAGGTCAATAAAACTAAAAGCTGGTTCTTTGAGAAGATAAACAAAAGTGATAACTCATTAGCCAGACTCATCAAGAAAAAAAGGGAGAAGACTCAAATCAATAGAATTAGAAATGAAGAAGTAACAACTGATACTGCAGAAATACAAAGAATCATGAGAGATTCTTTGGCAACTATATGCCAATAAAATGGAGAACCTGGAAGAAATGGACAAATTCTTAGAAATGCACAACCTTCTGAGACTGAATCAGGAAGAAATAGAAAATATTAACAGACCAATCACAAGCACTGAAATTGAAACTATGATTAAAATCTTCCAACAAACAAAAACCCAGGACCAGATGGCTTCACAGGCAAATTCTATCAAACATTTAGAGAAGAGATAACACCTACCCTTCTCAAACTCTTCCAAAATATAGCAGAGGGAGGAACACTCCCAAACTCATTCTACGAGGCCACCATCACCCTGATACCAAAACCAGACAAAGATGTCACAAAGAAAGAAAACTATAGGCCAATATCACTGATGAACATAGATGCAAAAATCCTCAACAAAATACTAGCAAACAGAATCCAACAGCACATTAAAAGGATCATATACCATGATCAAGTGGGGTTTATCCCAGGAATGCAAGGATTCTTCAATATACAGAAATCAATCAATGTGATACACCATATTAACAAATTGAAGGAGAAAAACCATATGATCATCTCAACAGATGCAGAGAAAGGTTTTGACAAAATTCAGCACCCATTTGTGATAAAAACCCTCCAGAAAGTAGGCATAGAAGGAACTTTCCTCAACATACTAAAGGCCATATATGACAAACCCGCAGCCAACATCATCCTCAATGCTGAAAAACTGAAACCATTTCCAATAAGATCAGGAACAAGACAAGGTTGCCCACTCTTACCACTATTAATCAACATAGTTTTGGAAGTTTTAGCCACAGCAATCAGAGAAGAAAAAGAAATAAAAGGAATCCAAATCAGAAAAGATGAAGTAAAGCTGTCACTCTTTGCAGATGACATGATACTATACATAGAGAATCCTAAAGATGGTACCAGAAAACTACTGGAACTAATCAATGAATTTGGTAAAGTAGCAGGATACAAACTTAATGCACAGAAATCTCTTGCATTCTTATACACTAATGATGAAAAATATGAAAGTGAAATTAAGAAAGTACTCCCATTTACCACTGCAACAAAAAGAATAAAGTATCTATGAATAAACCTACCTAAGGAGACAAAAGACCTGTATGCAGAAAATTATAAGACAGTGATGAAAGAAATTAAAGATGATACAAGCAGATGGAGAGATATACCATGTTCTTGGATTGGAAGAATCAACATTGTGAAAATTACTGTACTACCCAAAGCAATCTACAGATACAATGCAATCCCTATCAAAGTACCACTGGCCTTTTTCACAGAACTAGAACAAAAAATTTCACAATTTGTATGGGAACACAAAAGACCCCGAATAGCCACAGCCCTCTTGAGAAAGAAAAACGGAGCTGGAGGAATCAGGCTCCCAGACTTCAGACTATACTACAAACCTACAATAATCAAGACAGTATGGTACTGGCACAACACCAGAAATATAGATCAATGGAACAGGATAGAAAGCCCAGAGATAAACCCACACACATATGGTCACCTTATCTTTGACAAAGGAGGCAAGAATATACAGTGGAGAAAAGACAGCCTCTTCAATAAGTGGTTTGGGGAAAGCTGGACAGCTACATGTAAAAGAATGAAATTAGAACACTCCCTAACACCATACACAAAAATAAACTCAAAATGGATTAAAGGCCTAAATGTAAGGCCAGACAGTATCAGTCTCCTAGAGGAAAACATAGGCAGAACACTCTATGACATAAATCACAGCAAGATCCTTTCTGACCCACCTACTAGAGAAATGGAAACAAACAAACAAAAATAAACAAATGGGACCTAATGAAACTTCAGAGCTTTTGCACAGCAAAGGAAACCATAAACAAGACCAAAAGACAACCCTCAAAATGGTAGAAAATTTTGCAGATTAAGCCACTGACAAAGGATTAATCCTCAAAAGTTACAAGGAGCTCATGCAGCTCAATATCAAAAAAAACAAACAACACAATCCAAAAATGGGCAGAAGACCTAAATAGGCATTTCTCCAAAGAAGATATACAGATTGCCAACAAACACACAGAAGAATGCTCAACATCATTAATCATTAGAGAAATGCAAATCAAAAGTACAATGAGATATCATCTCACACCGGTCAGAATGACCATCATCAAAAAATCTACAAACAATAAATGCTAGAGAGGGTGTGGAGAAAAGGGAACCTTTTTGCACTGTTGGTGGGAATGTAAATTGATACAGCCACTATGGAGAACAGTATGGAGGTTCCTTAAAAAACTAAAAATAGAACTACCATACGACCCAGCAATCCTACTACTGGGCATACTGAGAAAACCATAATTCAAAAAGAGTCATATTCCACAATGTTCATTGCAGCTCTATTTACAACAGCCAGGACATGGAAGCAACCTAAGTGTCCATCAATAGATGAATGGATAAAGAAGATGTGGCACATACATAGAATGGAATATTACTCAGCATAAAAAGAAACGAAATTGAGTTATTTGTAGTGAGGTGGATGGACCTAGAATCTGTCATACAGAGTGAAGTAAGTCAGAAAGAGAAAAACAAACACTGTATGCTAACACATATATATGGAATCTAAAAAACAAACAAACAAAAATGGTCATGAGGAACCTAGGGGCAAGACAGGAATAAAGATGCAGACCTACTAGAGAATGGACTTAAGGATACAGGGAGGGGGAATGGTAAGCTGGGACAAAGTGAGAGAGTGGCATGGACATATATACACTACCAAATGTAAAATAGATAGTTAGTGGGAAGCAGCCACACAGCACAGGGAGATCAGCTCAGTGCTTTGTGACCAGCTAGAGGGATGGGATAGGGAGTGTGGGAGGGAGGGAGATGCAAGAGGGAAGAGACATGGGGATATATGTATATGTATTACTGATTCACTTTGTTATAAAGCAGAAACTCACACACCATTGTAAAGCAATTATACTCCAAAAAAGATGTTAAAAAAAAAAGAAAAAAAAAAGGTCACACTCTTTTCCTAAGTGGGTGTATCATTTTATATTCCTACCAGCAGTGTATGAGAGTTCCAGTTCTTCCAGAACCTTGTGAACACTTAGTATGGCCAGTCTTCAATTTTATCCATTTTAATAAGTATGTAGTCATATCTCATTCTAGTTTTACTTTTTGTTTTCCTAATGACTAAGGGTATTGAGCATCTTTTTATGTTATTTTCATCCATATATATTCTTTGGTGAAAGTGTCTATTTAAATATTTTGGGCAATTTTTTTGACTGTTTATTTTATTATTGTTTTTTGAGAGCTATTTACATGTTCTAGTACAAGTATTTTATCAGATATATCACTTGAAAAAATTTTCTCACAGTCTATGGGTTTTCAGCTATTCTCTTCAGTGTCATTTCAAGAGGAGACATTTTTGATTTGATAAAGTCCAATTTATCAATTTGTTCTTTTATGGATTGTGACTTTGCTGTTACTCAAATAAATATTTGTCTAGCCCCAAATCGCAAAAATTATTTTCTTCTGTAAGATTTATAGTTTTATATTCTGTGATCCATTTTGAATTAATATTTCTTCATGGTTCAAGATGTGATCAAAGTTCAATTTTATTCTGTTTTTTGTGTAAGAAAATCTCATCGTTCTAGTACCATTTGTTGAAAAGACTGTCCTTTCTCCATTGAACTACCTTTGTTGAAAATCATTTGTCAGTGTGTGTGGGCTTATATCTGGATTCTCTATTCTGTTACATTGGGCTGTTTTCCATCTGTACGGCCAATACCACACTGTTTGGATTACTGTTGCTTTATTATAAATAGTAGTGTTAGTGTAGTCCCGCAACTTTGTTTTTCCTTCTCAAAGTTTTTTGGCTAATCTAGGTCCTTTGCATTTCAATGTGAAGTTTTGAATAAGTTCATCATTTCTACAAAAAAGCCTGCTGAATTTTGATTAGTATTACATTGAATTACAGATCAATTTGGGGAGAACTTGCATTTGACAATTGTGTCTTCTGACCCATGAACCTAATATATTTCTTCATGTGTTTAGAATTTAATTTCTCTCAGCAAAGTCTTGTATTTTTCAGTGTATAGCTATGTCACTTCTTTTGTTAGATTTATTGCTAAGAATTTCATATTTTAGTGCTATTTTAAATATTTATTTGTAGTATGTATATTTACAAATAGTATGTTTAAAAATACCAGTTTCTATTCATTTGTTGTTACTATAGAAATGCCACTGATTTTTGTACATTGACATTTTATCTTGAAGTCTAACTACTCTCAATTATAAGTTCTAGGAGCTTCTTTGTAGATTGTATTGGATCTACTACATAGATTATCATTTTGTCTGTGAATAAAGACAGTTTTAACTCTTCATTTCCAATTTGGATGCTCTTTGTTTTTTCCTTCTTGCTCCTGTCTTCCCTCCCTTCCTCCTTCCTTCCTTAATTCTTTCTTTCTTTTCTTTCCTTCCTTCTCTCTTCCTCTCTCTCTCCCTCTCTCTCTCTCTCGCTCTTCCTCTCCTTCTCCCTCTCTGTCTGTCTGTATCTATTTCTTTCTTTCTGTGAGAACATCCAGTATAATGTTGACTAGAAGTGGTGAGAACACTGTTTCCTTTAATTCTTCCGGTGGTTCTTCCTCCAGCTGTGGATAGTTTCTTCACTTGCATGTACTGATCAGTGTTCAGTGGGGCACTCATGGAGGATGTTCTGTAAATATACAGGGCTCTTCTCTCTGCAGCTCTTGTCTTCAGTATTTTGTTTTGAGAACTCTAGCTTTGGTTTCCCCAGACTCTCATGTCTATCTCCTCACCTCAAGGATTCTGCTGGCTTCTGATTGGTTTTTCCTCCCTGCACAGCTATCTGTAAACTCTCTCAAGGAAGTAGGCTTGGACAATTTTAAGGTTCACCTCATTTTTTCCCCATTTCTCAGGGATTATGGCCCTTCAGTGCCTGATGTACAGTGTTTTGCAATATGTTGTCTCATATATATTGTATTTTTGAAAAATTGTTTCAAGCAAGAGGGTAAATCTGGTCCCTGTTAGTTCTTAATCAAGAAGTTATGTGCACATTGATTAGTCAGATAGTACTACAATGTTTACAATGAAAAAATAATAGTTGCTACCTTCCACATCCCCAATATTTGTCCCCTGGAATCAGTCATTCTAGATGTTTGAGCTATTTCTTCTGGAAATTAACTCCATATTTCTACTTGCATGCTTATATTGCTTTTTGAAGTTTTCAGTTTTAAGCTTTGGCTTCCTATTCCCCATCCTGCATACCTTCCTCCCCATCCCCACCTTCTAATTTAGGTATGTCACAATTTTTGGTTAAATATAAAATGTTTTATATTAATGTAAATACTGTATACAGTTAAGCCACAGAGTGTAACAAATTAAAATTTTCTTTGAAAATAATATTCCTTTTTATTGGAGTTTGAAATCAAACCTGCCTGGACATCAGATCACCTAGGAAGTTTTATAAGAATATATACTTTTGGGCTTTAGCTTGCGTCTTCTGAATTTGAATCTCTAGTCTGGAATCTTAGAGAAAGTATTTTTAAAACATTCAGTGGACCATTCTGACTCAGCTGGTCTTCTGCAGTTTGGGAATAACTGCCTTCAAGCTCATCATTTAAAAAGAAGTATGTAGTTGTAACTATGATAACATCTTCATCATTATTGAACTGTCAGATTGCACTGAGTATTGCTGTCCTGGATTTCTGTCTGGTACTACACATCAGTCATAAGATCCCATGATCTCATCTGTCAACCAGCACCAAGCCACTGACCTGAGGCTTGTTAACAATGACTGGATTATAACTGGACCTGAACATGTGGACCTCAGGCATGGTATGCATATTGTTGGGTTCACTGAACTGAAATAAGAGTTAACAGTATCTTTTGAGAAGTCAGTTACATGGGATTGACTCAATTGCTTACGTGCACCTATATTATAGTGATATTAGTTTGCAAAATTTTCTGTTTTGGTTAGAAGTAGCTTTGAACATGGTATGCTGTGCAAATCGTCATTAGCACCACCTGTCTCCCCATTAGCTTGTGTTGCCTAATTAGATTTCCACCATATCAGGAAATGTTCAAGGTGTGCAAATGGCAAGGCTTTACCTTGCTTAGCCATCTAGTGGGAACCAGAGGATAAGAAGTGAATTAACTCTCTGTCCTTGAAAATCTAGGTACTGTTTTTAAGCGGTAAATGTTAAGTTAGAAATAGTCTCCTGAGACACAAACTATAGGTCCTTCCTGGAAGATGCACAACTTTTCCTGATAATCATCACAAGTGCTGATGCCAGATGCATTATTAACAAAGCATATGCACATTCTGGGAACTTTTGAAGGGTAAAGTTTGGCTTAATGACCAGGCAGACTCCAATATGTAAGCGACACAGTCTCTGAACATCTATGCTGCATAATTCACCTTCATCTTACAGTTTTGGAAGTCAATGTCCTTGCCTCATTGTCACAGACATGAAGTAATTCCAACAGTTTAAGCCTAAGTCTTCCATACAATCCCTTCCTTGAGGAAGTGTTCCACACTTCATTAGTGAAAACTGGTCTAAAAATTCTGATTTGTAGAAATACTATAAAATCTCACATACTCCATCAACCACACATTTCCAGAACATCTGGAAACTGAACTTGATAACAGCAACCTCTGCTATTGCAGAAGGCTGTTTTGCCTTTCAGAGAACACATTAGGTACTTTAGGAAATGATACAATTCTGAGTTCTCCAGAACAGAGCAAACTGGTCATTAACTGATTAATCCACACATTCATTAATATAGCTATTCATTCATTCATTCATTCATTCATTCAAGAAATATTTGGTAAGTCCCTTCCACATGAGATGCACTGGGGTACTGAGAAAGACTATAAAGAAAAATAATACAGTAACAGGAGGTTTGGGTGGGGTGTGTGTGTTATTTTAAATATAGAAGGACCCTTTGGTGAGATGTCATTCTAGCAGAGACCTGAGTGAACTGAGGAAGTAAGTCACGGGAATATGAAAGTGGTATGTTTCAGATAGAGGAAAGAGCAGGTAAAAATGTCCTGAGGCAACGTTTGAGAAACAGCAAAATTTGATATTTTGTTGAAACATTTGAGAAATAGCAAAGAGAACAGAAGAATGAAAAAAGTAGGAGGTGGGATCAGAAGGTAGAAAGGGGGCCTGGCTTTCCTAGGGTATAAAATATGATATAATTTAAATGTGCTGTTAGTGGGTCTTATGCAGGAGAATGACATGATCTGACTTGGGTTTTTAAAGGATCCCTGTTACTGCTGAGTGGAGTATAGATTTGTTGGGGGTGGGGGCAGAAAACCTCAGGGGATGACTAGAGTCAGGGATTTGTACCTCTTGGGATCCTTATGCCAGTGTTAGAAATATACCAGTAAAGTAGAAACAGCAGATCTTCGAAGACAGATCACATATTTTTGATTTATTGCTACAGACATGATAGCCTTAGAAAAACTCCACATTGCTATAATTCAGCTGGGCAAGTAAGTACTAAAATAAAATCTACCATGTTTTAAAAACTAGATCCCTCTGCCCTCCTTGAAGAAAGAGGAAGGCAATAAAATAAATGAAATCCTCCTTTTTTAATACACACTGGGCATAAATTGTTACTTACCCAGAGTATGCAGGCAAGTATTGTTTGTAAGACAGGACTGTTAAGTGTCAATTGTATATATAGGTTTTTCAAGAGTTGATTTTATAAGAGATCTTCAAGGAAAAAATTTGGAAGAAAGAAAATAATTCTGAGCATTTTTTTTTTTTGCTGAAAACACAAAAATTATTAAGCAGATATGTTTTTCTAATACCAAATTGTGTGAAAATACAAACATCTGTTCTAAAATGCAGGTTCCCGAGTTCAATCTCCAGAGATTTGAAATCATAAACTTGAAGTGAGGTCCAAGCACCTATATTTTAAACTTGATTTACAGAAGTGAATAATCTGCTCATATTTTAGATAATTGTCTGTGAATAGTTTTTCTCAAAAGTAGGCTTTTGCTAAAAGTTTGATTATATATGTTTAAATAAGATCATGAAGTTCAGCTGTTTATATTCTCAGCATTGTGAAACATACTCAGAATCTGCACTTTTCTGGAAATTGCTCTTTTCTCCTTCTCCCATGACAGGGTTATGGAAGGACAGACATCTCCCATAATACTCCCTTATTTCTACCTCTTTCTCTAGTCTCAGTTATGGTTGATTGATCCAGAAGTGCTGCCCTGATCTAAGTCAGGCTAATCGGAGCTGTTCCTCAAGACCAGAGATTCAAGCATCCTGATTGATGCCATAAGATAGAAAATGTGGGAATGTTTTTCAGTACATTGGAGAGAGCTGATCATTGGTAAGAATTAAGCCCACACAGAAAGGAAGGCAGGGACAATATGAAAATAGTCCTGATAGTATTTGTGTTCTGGTTCCAATTATTCTTGAAATCAAGTTACATTCCTATACTGTACCTCAGTATCTGTATTAGTTAGCAATTGCTGTGCAACAAATTATGCCAGTGCTTCATGATTTAAAACAACAATATTCATTTATTATCTCTGAAGATATCCATAGGTCAGGAATTCATACATGGCAATGGGTGTGGCTTGTCACTGCTCCATGACATCTAGTGCGTAGGCTGGAAACAAAGGGTGGGACTTGAAATTTTATAAAGCTCATTCACTCATACATCTGGTGGTTGATAGCTTCCAGGTGAGACCTTAGTTAGCTAGGACAGTTAGTTGGAACACTCTTACATGACCTCTCCATGTGACCTGGGCTTACTCATAACATGGTGGTGTAGGGTGACCAGCCATCAGGGTTTGCCTGGGACTGATTGGTTTCCCAGGGCATGTGACATTCAGTGCTAAAACTGCAGAAACCCCAGCTAACCCAGGATGAGTTATGCTTCCTACTTGATATCTGGGTTCCAATGGCAGTTCCTGAGAGATAGATAAACAGTATGTCAAATGGAAGCTGCATTTATTTTTTCTTAACCTAGTCGTGAATGTCAAATAGATCACTTTTGCTGTTCTCCATTGGTTGGGTCAATCATAAACTCCAGGCAGATTCAAGGGAATAGAATATAGACTCCTCACCATTTGGTGGGAGGAGTGTCAGTCACGTTGTAAGATGAGCATGTGAGAATGGCTAAATATATCAGTGTGACCATAAAGATGGCCACAATATTCTAAAACACAGTTTGGCACAATATTCTTCCATAAATCCCCCTCTTCTTTAAATTAGTTCAAATTGGGCTTCTGTCACTTGCAAGTGAAATAATCATTACAAAAAACTCTCAATATTACCAGTTAATAATATTTTAACAATCTACTGAAACTTTGGGTTGAGTTATAAATATTAGGGAGCCTAACTTATTTCTGAACAACTAGTATCAGCTGATGGAAGTGGGCTGACGGAATATCTGCAGAAAAGACCCAAGTTTCTCCCAGAAAGAGTCTAGATCTGCCTCAAGACACAAACAAATACATTATCAGGGTCCTAAAGTTTCATACCATAACACTCTTATATGAGAAACACTGCAAAGTAGGCATTACTAATTTCCTAACATAGTCATTAAAAAAAAGCTCAAGAGAACTCCCCCCCCACCAATAGAACCTCAGAGAACCCCTGATGAACTTTTCAAGTAACCGTAATTGCAAAATTTACCTGTAGGTAATAATGACTAACATAGGATACATTTAAGTTTCTGTCACTTAAAGAGTATAAGCATCTGGGAGGTGGGGCAGTGTGGTTGAAACGAGTCAAGTGTAGAGTGGGAAGCACTTGGGGTCATAGAGACCTAAGTGAACCCCATTTCTGTCATTCATGGGCCCTGTGGGGCACAGTAGCTTACGCATCACAGCAGCAGCAGCACAGTACCATTCTTGGGCAATTCACTCAGCTTGAGGGTAGCTGGAAAGGTGTTTTAAGAGAAAACTGATCAGGGAGAGGCTTTCAACTACTCTTACTTGTATTGTGGGCTTCCTCCACTATTGCTACCATTCCTACTTGTTCCTAGGCAACTAAATTGTGAAATGAAAAAAGCTAAATAAAAGAAGTAAAATTTTAAAAAATTAGTATTACAGAAATAATGAAAATATCTGAAGGATAACTTTAATCAGATTTTAAACTCTGGAATAAAAAGATTAAAATCAGTTAAACATAAAAATGAAAACATGTCATGGCATAAAAATAAAAATTAGATAAATTGAAAGATAGAAACTACAAAGATAATTAAATCAGAATAAATTATAAATACAATTTTTAAATTTTTTATTATTTTTTTAATTTTTAAATTTAATTTTATTTATGTTTTTATACAACAGGTTCTTATTAGTTATCCATTTTACACATATTAGTGTATATATGTCAATCCCAATCTCCCAATTTATCACACCACCCTCCTCTCTCCCCCTTCACCACTTTACCCCCTTGGTGTCCATACGTTTGTTCTCTACATCTGTGTCTCAATTTCTGCCCTGTACCATTTTTCTAGGTTCCACAAATATGCGTTAGTATACGATATTTGTTTTTCTCTTTCTGCCTTACTTCACACTGTATGACAGTCTCTAGATCCATCCATGTCTCTACAAATGACCCAATTTCGTTCCTTTTATGGCTCCATTGTATATATGCACCACATCTTCTTTATCCATTCGTCTGTCGATGGGCATTTAGGTTGCTTCCATGACCTGGCTATTGTAAATAGTGCTGCAATGAATATTGGGGTGCATGTGTCTTTTGAATTATGGTTTTCTCTGGGTATATGCCCAGTAGTGAGATTGCTCCGTCATATGGTAATTCTATTTTTAGTTTTTTAAGGAAGCTCCATACTGTTTTCCATAGTGGCTGTATCAATTTACATTCCCACCAACGGTGCAAGAGGGTTCCCTTTTCTCCTCAACCTCTCCAACATTTGTTGTTTGTAGATTTTCTGATGATGACCATTCTAACGCTGTGAGGTGATACCTCATAGTTTGTATTTGTATTTCTCTAATAATTAGTGCTGTTAGCAGCTTTTCATGTGCCTCTTGGCCATCTGTATGTCTTCTTTGGAGAAATGTCTATTTAGGTCTTCTGCCCATTTTTGGATTGGGTTGTTTTTTGTTTGTTTGTTTTAACATCTTTATTGGAGTATAATTGCTTTACAATGGTGTGTTAGTTTCTGCTTTATAACAAAGTGAATCAGTTATACATATACATATGTTCTCATATCTCTTCCCTCTTGCATCTCCCTCCCTCCCACCCTCCCTATCCCACCCCTCTAGGTGGTCACAAAGCACCGAGCTGATCTCCCTGTGCTATGCAGTTGCTTCCCACTAGCTATCTATTTTACGTTTGGTAGTGTCTATATGTCCATGTCTCTCTCTCACTTTGTCACAGCTTACCCTTCCCCCTCCCCATATCCTCAAGTCCATTCTCTAGTAGGTCTGTGTCTTTATTTCCGTCTTGCCACTAGGTTCTTCATGACCTTCTTTTTTTTTTTTTTCCTTAGATTCCATATATATGTGTTAGCATACTGTGTTTGTTTTTCTCTTTCTGACTTACTTCACTCTATACGACAGACTCTAACTCCATCCACCTCACTACAAATAACTTAATTTTGTTTCCTTTTATGGCTGAGTAATATTAATTGTATATATGTGCTACATCTTCTTTATCCATTCATCCGATGATGGACCCTTAGGTTGCTTCCATGTCCTGGCTATTGTAAATAGAGTTTTTTTTTGATATTGAGCTGCATGAGGTATTTATATATTTTGGAGATTAATCCTTTGTCCATTGATTCCTTTGCAAATATTTTCTCCTATTCTGAGGGTTGTCTTTTCATCTTGTTTGTAGTTTCCTTTGCTTTGCAAAAGCTTTTAAGTTTCATTAGGTCCCATTTGTTTATTTTTGTTTTTATTTCCATTACTCTAGGAGGTGGATCAAAAAAGATCTTGCTGTGATTTATGTCAAAGAGTGTTCTTCCTATGTTTTCCTCTAAGAGTTTTATTGTGTCCAGTCTTACATTTAGGTAGGTCTCTAATCCATTTTGAGTTGATTTTTTTGTATCGTGTTAGGGAGTGTTATAATTTCATTCTTTTACATGTAGC
The DNA here is from genome assembly GCF_949987535.1 of Balaenoptera acutorostrata. Classification (NCBI taxonomy): domain Eukaryota; kingdom Metazoa; phylum Chordata; class Mammalia; order Artiodactyla; family Balaenopteridae; genus Balaenoptera; species Balaenoptera acutorostrata. Next base: position 91,903,614 of record NC_080072.1, read on the forward strand.
TGTCCAGTTTTCCCAGCACCACTTATTGAAGAGACTGTCTTTTCTCAATTGTATATCCCTGCCTCCTTTGTCATAGATTAGTTGACCATAGGTGTGTGGGTTTATCTCTGAGCTTTCTACCCTGTTCCATTGATCTATATCTCTGTCTTTGTACCAGTACCATATTGTCTTGGCTACTGTAGCTTTGTAGTATAGTCTGAAGTCAGGGAGTCTGATTCCTCCAGCTCTGTTTTTTTCCTTCCAGCCTGCTTTGGCTATTTGGGATCTTTTGTGTCTCCATACAAATTTTAAGATTTTTTGTTCTAGTTCTGTAAAATATGCCATTGGTAATTTGATAGGGATTGCACTGAATCTGTAGATTGCTTTTGGTAGTATAGTTATTTTCACAATATTTATTCTTGCAGTCCAAGAACATGGTATATCTCTCCATCTGTTTGTATCATCTTTAATTTCTTTCATCAGTGTCATAGTTTTCTGCATACAGGTCTTTTGTATCTCTAGGTAGGTTTATTCCTAAGTACTTTATTCTTTTTGTTGCAGTGGTAAATGGGAGGGTTTCCTTAATTTCTCCTCCAGATTTTTCATCATTAGTGTACAGGAATGCAAGAGATTTCTGTGCATTAATTTTGTATCCTGCAAATTTACCAAATTCATTGATTAGCTCTAGTAGTTTTCTGGAGGCATCTTTAGGATTCTCAATGTATAGTATCATGTCATCTCCAAACAGTGACAGTTTTACTTCTTCTTTTCCAGTTTGTATACCTTTTATTTCTTTTTCTTCTCTGATTGCCGTGGCTAGGATTTCCAAAACTATGATGAATAATAGTGGTGAGAGTGGACATCCTTGTCTTGTTCCTGATCTTAGAGGAAATGCTTTCAGTTTTTCACCATTGAGAATGATGTTTGCTGTGTGTTTGTCATATTCAGCCTTCATTATGTTGAGGTAGGGTTGCTCTATGCCCACTTTCTGGAGAGTTTTTATCATAAATTGGTGTTGAATTTTGTCAAAAGCTTTTTCTGCATCTACTGAGATGATCATATGGTTTTTCTTCAATTTTTTAATGTGATGTATCACATTGATTGATTTGCATATATTGAAGAATCCTTGCATCCCTGGGATAAATCCCACTTGATCATGGTGTATGATCCTTTTAATGTGTTGTTGGATTCTGTTTTCTAGTATTCTGTTGAGGATTTTTGCATCTATATTCCTCAGTGATATTGTTCTATAATTTTCAGTTTTTGTAGTGTCTTTGTCTGGTTTTGGTATCAGGGTGATGGTGGCCTCATAGAATGAGTTTGGGAGTGTTCCTTCCTCTGCAGTTTTTTGGAAGAGTTTGAGAAGGACGGCGTTAGCTCTTCTCTAAATGTTTGATAGAATTCACCTGTGAAACCATCTGGTCCTGGACTTCTGTTTGTTGGAAGATTTTTAATCACAGTTTCAATTTCATTACTTGTGCTTGGTCTGTTCATATTTTCTATTTCTTCCTGGTTCAGTCGTGGAAGGTTATACCTTTCTAAGAACTTGTCCATTTTTTCCAGGTTGTCCATTTTATTGGCATAGAGGTGCTTGTAGTAGTTTCTTAGGATGCTTTTTATTTCTGTGCTGTCTGTTGTAACTTCTCCTTTTTCGTTTCTAAGTTTATTGATTTGAGTCCTCTCCCTCTTTTTCTTGATCAGTCTGGCTAAAGGTTTATCAATTTTGTTTTTCTTCTCAAAGAACCAGCTTTCACTTTTATTGACCTTTGTTATTGTTTTCTTTGTTTCTATTTATTTCTGCTCTGATCTTTATGATTTCTTTCCTTATACTAACTTTGGGTTTTGTTTGTTCTTCTTTCTCTAGTTCCTTTAGGTGTAAGTTTAGATTGTTTATTTGAGGTTTTTCTTATTTCTTGAGGTAGGCTTGTATTGCTATAAACTTCCTTCTTAGAACTGCTTTTGCTGCATCCCATAGGTTTTGGATCATTGTGTTTTTCTTGTCATTTGCCTCTAGGTATTTTTTGATTTCCTGTTTGATTTCTTCAGTGATCTCTTGGTTATTCAGTAACGTATTGTTTAGCCTCCATGTGTTTGTGTTCTTTAGATTTTTTCCCTATAATTCATTTCTAATCTCATGGCGTTGTGGTCAGAAAAGATGCTTGATATGATTTCAATTTTCTTTAATTTCTGAGGTTTGATTTGTGACCCAAGATGTGATCTATCCTGGAGAATGTTCCGTGTGCACTTGAGAAGAAAGTGTAATCTGCTGTTTTTGGATGGAATGTCCTATAAATATCAATTAAATCTATCTGGTCTATTGTGTCATTTAACACTTCTGCTTCCTTATTTATTTTCATTTTGGATGATCTGTCCATCGGTGTAAGTGAGGTGTTAAAGTCCCCCAATATTATTGTGTTACTGTTGATTGTCTCTTTTATAGCTGTTAGCAGTTGCCTTATGTATTGAGGTTCTCCTATGTTGGGTGCATATATATTTATAATTGTTATATCTTCTTCTTGGATTGATCCCTTGATCATTATGTAGTGTCCTCCTTGTCTCTTGTAACATTCTTTTTTTTTTTTTTTTTTTTTAAAGACAATGGCCACAAATAAGTGGGTTTTTTTTTTTTTTAAAGTTTTACTTGATTTTATTTATTTATTTATTTATTTATTTATTTTATTTTTGGCTGTGTTGGGTCTTCGGTTCGTGCGAGGGCTTTCTCCAGTTGCGGCAAGCGGGGGCCACTCTTCATCGCGGTGCGGGGACCGCTCTTCATCGCGGTGCGCAGGCCTTTCTCTATCGCGGCCCCTCCCGTCGCGGGGCACAGGCTCCAGACGCGCAGGCTCAGCAATTGTGGCTCACGGGCCCAGCTGCTCCGTGGCATGTGGGATCTTCCCAGACCAGGGCTCGAACCCGTGTCCCCTGCATTAGCAGGCAGATTCTCAACCACTGCGCCACCAGGGAAGCCCTCTTGTAACATTCTTTATTTTAAAGTCTATATTGTCTGATATGAGTATTGCTACTCCAGCTTTCTTTTGATTTCCATTTGCATGGAATATCTTTTTCCATCCCCTCACTCTCAGTCTGTATGTGTCCCTAGGTCTAAAGTGGGTCTCTTGTAGACAGCATATATATGGGTCTTGTTTTTGTATCCATTCAGTGAGCCTGTGTCTTTTGTTTGGAGCATTTAATCCCTTCATGTTTAAGGTAATTCTCAATATGTATGTTCCTATTACCATTTTCTTAATTGTTATGGGTTTGTTTTTGTAGGTCCTTTTCTTCTCTTGTGTTTCCCACTTAGGGAAGTTCCTTTAGCATTTGTTGTAAAGCTGGTTTGTTGGTGCTGATTTCTCTTAGCCTTTGCTTGTCTGTAAAGCTTTTGATTTCTCCATCAATTCTGAATGAAATCCTTGTGTGCTAAAGTAATCTTGATTGTAGTTTCTTCCCTTTCATTACTTTAAATATGTCATGGCACTGCCTTCTGGCTTGAAGAGTTTCTGCTGAGAAATCAGCTGTTAACATTATGGGAATTCCCTTTTATATTATTTGTTATTTTTCCCTTCTTGCTTTGTATAATTTTTCTTTGTCTTTAATTTTTGCCAGTTTGATTACTATGTGTCTTGGCGTGTTTCTCCTTGGGTTTATCCTGCCTGGGACTCTTTGTGCTTCTTGGACTTAGGTGGCTATTTCCTTTCCCATGTTAAGGAAGTTTTTGACTATAATATCTTCAAATATTTTCTCGGGTCCTTTCTCTCTCTCTTCTCCTTCTGGGGCACCTATAATGAGAATATTGTGTTTAATGTTGTCCCAGAAGTCTCTTAGGCTGTCTTCATTTCTTTTCATTCTTTTTTCTTTACTCTCTTCCACAGCAGTGAACCCACCATTCTGTCTTCCGGGTCACTTATCCGTTCTTCTGCCTCAGTTATTCTGCTATTGACTCCTTCTAGTGTATTTTTCATTTCAATTATTGTACTGTTCATCTCTGTTTGTTCTTTAATTCTTCTAGGTGTTTGTTCTTTAATTCTTCTTGGTCTTTGTTAAACATTTCTTGCATCTTCTCGATCTTTGCCTCCATTCTTTTTCTGAGGTCCTGGATCATCTTCACTATCATTATTCTCAATTCTTTTTCTTGAAGGTTGCCCATCTCCACTTCATTTAGTTGTTTTCCTGGGGTTTTATCTTGTTCCTTCATCTGGTACATAGCCCTCTGCGTTTTCATCTTGTTTATCTTTCTGTGAATGTGGTTTTTGTTCCAGAGGCTGGAGGACTGTATTTCTTCTTGCTTCTGCTGTCTGCCCTCTAGTGTATGAAGCTATTTAAGAGGCTTTTGCAAGTTTCCTGATGGGAGGGACTGATGGTGGGTAGAGTTGGCTGTTGGTCTGGTGAGCAGAGCTCAGTAAAACTTTAATCCACTTGTCTGCTGATAAGTGGGGCTGGGTTCCCTCCCTGTTGGTTGTTTTGCCTGAGGTGACCCAACACTGGAGCATACCCAGGCTGCTTGATGGGGTTAATGGTGGACTCTGGGAGGGCTCACACCAAGGAGTACTTCCCAGAACTTCTGCTGCCTGTGTCCTTGTCCTTACGGTGAGACACAGCCACTGCCCACCTCTGCAGAAGACCCTCCAACACTAGTAGGTAGGTCTGGTTCAGTCTCCTATGGGGTCACTGCTCCTTCCCCTGGGTCCCGATGTGCACACTACTTTGTGTGTGCCCTCCAAGAGTGGAGTCTCTGTTCACCCCAGTCCTGTCAAAGTCTGCAATTAAATCCCACTAGCCTTCAAAGTCTGATTCTCTAGGAATTCCTCCTCCCGTTGCCGGACCCCCAGGTTGGGAAGCCTGACCTGGGGCTCAGAACCTTCACTCCTGTGGGTGGACTTCTGTGGTATAAGTGTTCTCCAGTTTATGAGTCATCCACCCAGCAGTTATGGGATTTGATTTTATTGTGATTGCGCCCCTCCTACCGTCTCACTGTGGCTTCTCCTTTGTCTTTGCATGCGGGGTATCTTTTTTGGTGAGTTCCAGTGTCTTCCTGTTGATGATTGTTCAGCAGTTAGTTGTGATTCTGGTGCTCTCACAAGAGGGAGTGAGAGCATGCCCTTCTACTCTGCCATCTTGAAACTTCTATTCCGCCATCTTGAACCAATCTCCTTAAATACAATTTTTAAAACAATGTAAATGTGCCATGGTATATTCTCAGTAATAAAGAGTAAAATCATAGTTGAAAACAACCTGTGTATATGAGTCTTAAACAAGGCCTCATTCAGTATGGAGTCCCTGGTAATGAAGCACCAGCATTAAATCACTTGTTCTTCATCCAACTAGTTTCTGTGTCTTATTTATCTTTATATCCCTGAGTCTGGAACACTGTAGACTTAGGTGCTTAATATTTGTAAAGCAAATGAAGAAATGTTTAATGAGTGCTTATTATTTGCAAGACACCTTTATAGATTTGTTTATGTAAATTCACTTACTTAATTCTCATGCTAATTCCATGAGTTATTTTTATCTTCAATTTATCATGGAGCAGTTGAGGCGAAGAAAGATTAAGTGACTTTGTCCAAGATTACAAAAATAGTAAGTGTTAATTTTTCATTAGACCATAGCATTGTGGCCAAAGCATCTGAGTACCTCTTGGATAGCATGCACACACATACACACAATGCCATATTTACAAGTAGGCATATGGCTATTACCTGTCTCATGGGGATCCTTGTCTTAACTGTACAAAGAATATCAAATCATAATTAATTCTCAGAAATTATCTAAGGAGGTGCAGCTCTAGCCAGCTACTTTCAGACTCATGGCATGAGAAGACTATAGCAGGTTGCTCTTCTGGTGCTGGTAGAAATGACAAAGCATTTCAACGTTGGTGTTGTACATGAACAAGCTAAATACACAAAAGCCCTTTGTACAACATCAGAGACCACACAGATAGTATTACTGTGTCATTAGGATATAGAAAGAAAACCAGATTTGGTTGAACCAGAACCAAGAATGAAGTATGTATACTTCCTCACAGCAGAGTACGGATGTTTGGTCCTTCTCATCCTCTGCGGCAGAGTGGTTGTGAGGATCAAATGAGTTTATAGTTTGGAAGACTGGAGTCAGAAAGATGTGGGCTTGCTTTGCTATTTACTAGCTACATGATTATGGTAATTAATATTTCTCAGCCAAAGATTATTTCCATTTCCAAATAGGGACAATATGGCATTTCACAGGTTTCTTGTAAGGGTCAAAGCTTAATAAATATAAAAAACCTATTTGGCATTCAATTCGCAGAAGACCACAAATGAAACAGTATCTGGAGGACATTCTAGGGAAGGAGGAAGAGGGAGCATGTGAGGCATCAGTGCTTTCCGGCCCTACCTCCAGGTATATACAGGGCACCATGTAACCTCAGGGAACCCGTGGGAGATGGGTAGGATGAGCTGAGGAGAAGATTACAACAAAATAGAAGTTCTATTTTCTGATTGTTTCATGCATCAATCTTTTGTTAAATACTCAGTGAGTGCCATGGAGGAATTGACAATGTCTTATATACCATCTGATCCCCTAGGGTGCCTCACATTGAGCTTGGCTCTAGTACTTTGTTGAATAATTATTGAGTTAGCTCAGAATCTCTGGCTTACCTGCCATGCTGTTGATGGACACTCAGTGCATAGACTAGGACTCTGGTCATCTCGTTCTAGTCCTTCCTCTGTCATCTCTTTGACAGTTTACAGTGGGAAAATCACAGTCTCTTTGGCTTGTGGTTATTGAAAGCAGGGAACTGGGTCACATATTTTTTTTGTGATTTCCTTTACACCTCTGAAGTTAACATGCCCCAGAGATGAAAAACATTGTGTGGATTAGAAGTGAGCTCAAATTTCTCCTCTCCTCTGCATTTTCTGAGCTTTGGTGTCAGAGTCCTAGGAGGAAAATGTGTGTCATTTTTACTTCAACTTAATTTCATAGCTGATCCAGTGGGCCTTGAGTTCCCAGTTATAACCAATGCAATGTTGCCTATGGGACAAGAATGTCTTGCTCTGTGCAATGGAGTACATGATCCATTTGCTTGTAGGAGATTGTGCCTGTCAGTCTGGCCTTTGACAGGAGCTGGAGAGCAGTCAATTCAAGGTTAAAGTTTCTGGCAAGAATGGCATGCCGGGATTCTGTTTGGCTGCCTGAAAGAAAATTTTCATGTGTTGGTTATTTTCATCTCATTAGAAGTAGTTTTGGGAAGATAAAACATATTGCCTGTACAGAGGATTTTTTTTTTCTTGTTTGCCAAGGTGAATCAGTGTGCATCGTGTTAACCCAAGAAATGCAAGCAGCTATTTAGATATATGGAGGTGAGGAAAATAATATTCTTTGAAAATCAAGTTAACAATACTCATACGCAATTGATAACTTTATCCATCTGAAGGAGAAATACTCCGTAAAGATGTAGAGTCTGGAGCTATAATTTAATAAGTAGAATGCAAATAAATAATATTTTATCTTATTTAGAGAAAGACTTTGAAAAGTTACTCATATACATACATGCACATAGTTGGTTAACTAATGGATCCATTCTCAGTGAGCCAACAAAATTTGGCTTCACCAAACTGTCGAAATGGCATCCTATGAAACCTTTGGCAACAGACAACTGGCTTTATCTTCCTAATCATGTGTGTCATATGCCATAATATTTGAAATGTCAAAAAAACTAAAAAAAAAGACTAAACCATGGTCCTCATTCATAGGAATTGAGAATGGAATATGATAAATTAGGAAATTCTGAAAGTACATTTTGATTCTTGCAGAGTTCATAGAATCAGATGTTAATGATATTGTTAATGTCCCCAAATCCTGTTAATCTTCAGATCTTTTCTCTCAAGGTAAGGAAGAGTAAAACAATACTTGCATGTTCTTGATGTAGGATACTGTATGGCGAGAACAAGGATGGCAATTTATTAAGAAAATAACAGTGTCTATTTTTAATGGAGTATCTGTGAGTCTAATGAGTTTATAGATAACTTTACCCATATAGGAGTAGCTATACTTGAGAATTAATCAGAATATACAGTTTAGCAAGGAAGGCAACACATATTTTGGAATAAAAGTAGCAAAATACTTTATCTTGGTATCTTTCATCAAGTCTCAGGTGGTAGAAAGTATAATACTCTCTGGAAGAATGGCAAAAGCTGGAAGATTCAGATAAATTTTCATGAGAAATAACTCTTATACATCAATGGAAACCTACATTCCACATTTTAAAAAGAAATATATTTACATTTATTAAAAATAGTATTCCCAAGTTTGAGTCTGTCCATTAAGATCTGTAATGCTCTGGCTTTTTCCCAAGAAATAGAAAACTTAAGAAATAATTTTAATTTCATAAATTTCAGGATAGTTTCTTCCATGCCCTACTTGGGACACACACACACTCACAAACTTGCAGTAATTTCTCCATTTGGAGCTCATCTATCCATGGCATACAGAGGCCTGTCTTATAGACCTTATAGCAAATTTTTGAAGACAAGATTTATTTAACTTTTAGATCAAACACAACTGATGGACTAAGCAAAATATCACGTAAATCCCAAGGACAAAAGATTACAAACATTGTGATTTGTTACTTTTCTATTACATGCTTAAGCAGTATATTGGAAGTTTGTAAATTCCCAGGTAAATTTAGATCTAGTCTAATAGTTAGTATTGATATTGATAATTGACCTTCACTTGATTGCTTATTTGGAAAACTGCCAATAGTGCCTCTTTTGGTTTTGCTTTGGTGGCATGGAAACTGCCCATTATCACTTAACACAAGCTATTGTAATCTCCCTCAAGGGTCTATGCCAGGGATAGTAAATTCCTGACACATGACCCGTCTGGGTTCATTGCAGATGTCACTATTCCATCAAAACATTCTTTCCTATTGAACCTAGATGTGACCTCAGAATCTTCCTCAACACGACACTTGAATCTGCCACTGTCAATTGATTGACATTTGTATAAGAGATGAAACTTATTTGCAGTCTCTTGCAAAGCACAAACTATTCTTGTATTTTTATTTACACTAAGATTCCTTGAATATCTAATTATTTATATTTAATTATTTAATTAATATATTCATAATAAAATATTATGAATATTTAATTATCACAAATATTTAAATATAATTGTGAGCAGATGGCAGCCTACAAGTTATCCACTTATTCTGTGAGAGAGGAACTAATATCTTGCTTGCAAATAACTCCTCATGGGATGTATTATGATCAATGCCTAGGCATTTTCCATTTTTCAATTTTATGTATGACCTCCTTGCAGAATGCCAATGTAGTGCTGCATGTGTTATGGGATGTCAGATCAATTAGAACAAGCCAAAAATATTTGTGAATAGACACTAATTTGTTGGTATTTTAGTGACTTTTGAAAAATTATCTTAAATTTAATAGCAAAGTCACTAGAACACAAATGTCTTACTTTTTCTTTCCCATTGAGAGAATAAAATCTGTGTATTGCATCAGAAATAAACTCCAGGAGGTCCAGAATTTTGGAGAGCTTTTCCAGAGGCCTTCCTAAAAATAATGTGTGGCCAGTTATACATATTTAATTATATCTGCTTTATTTTTCTTCCAAACTTTAAAACTACTGGGTTGGGTTAAAGGTCAAACCTAGGTAGAACCTGGGGTTTAATTCCTGCTCAGTTTCTAGACTAGAGAAATTTCCTCTGGGGTAATGTGGTGAGGTTCTCCTTAAACCCAGGTGACTTATGTCTGTTTATTGTTCCTTGTTGGAATAAGTGAATTAAGAAAATCTTTACTAGACAAAGTAACATGCAGGAATCAGTAATGGAGAGCAGGCATAGTCATCTTCCGCGAAATGGAGATGATATTGCTAAATGCCATAATTGGAGCTGATTCTATTAAAATAGCAAGGTAAGGTGCTGATCATGTACAATTTACCCCTCACTTTTAATATTTGATAATTTTAAAATGTAGGGTTTTATTCTGAATGATGAGTATCTGAATGCAATTATCCTGGTTCCAATGGCTGAACAGATGCTGCTGGAGAACTAGAGAGAGTAAAGAATCAAAACCAGGGCTTTCCTGGTGGCGCAGTGGTTGAGAGTCTGCCTGCCAATGCAGGGGACACGGGTTCGAGCCTTGGTCTGGGAAGATCCCACATGCCGCGGAGCAGCTAGGCCCGTGAGCCACAACTACTGAGCCTGCGCGTCTGGAGCCTGTGCTCCGCAACAAGAGAGGCCGCGACATTGAGAGGCCCGCGCACCGCGATGAAGAGTGGCCCCCGCTTGCCGCAACTAGAGGAAGCCCTAGCACAGAAACGAAGACCCAACACAACCAAAAATAAATAAATACATAAAAAAAAAAATTGTAGAGCCCTCCAAAGTTTAAAAAAAAAAAAAAAAAAAAGAATCAAAACCACTAACCTCGGGCTTCCCTGGTGGCGCAGTGGTTGAGAACCTGCCTGCTAATGCAGGAGACGCGGGTTCGGGCCCTGGCCTGGGAAGATCCCACGTGCCGCGGAGCGGCTGGGCCCGTGAGCCACAGTTGCTGAGCCTGCGCGTCTGGAGCCTATGCTCCGCAGCGGGAGAGGCCGCGATGGTGAGAGGCCTGCGCAGCGCGATGAAGAGTGGCCCCCACTTGCCACAACTAGAGAAAGCCCTCGCACAGAAATGAAGACCCAACACAGCCAAAAATAAATAAATAAATAAATTAATTAATTAAAAAAAAAAAGTAACTGAAGTGAAAAACCAATTGAGGACACAAAACAAGGCAAAAATATTAAAAAAAAAAAAAAAAAAAGACTGAACCAAAAAAAAAAAAAAAAAAAAAAAAAAAAACCACTAACCTCTGAGTCACAGATTAATACAGTCAATATTTATAATATAATTTAGATCTGGTCCCCACATTCTAGGATCACTGCAATCTTAGTGAATTTTTATTTTCCTCCAGACAAAACTTTGTGTTTGTATGAAGCAATACATAATTTCACTTTCTTTTTAGGAAAATTTTTACTTGCCAAGGTTATGTCTGTTCTTGTGGATTAATCATCCCAATTTCTTATGTCTCTGGGGAAAGTCACACTAAGCTAATGCCAAAGACTTTAAAGAGCACCATTATTCAATAACTAGTCTAAAAATATATTTCACAGTTTACCTTCCAAAAAACTTTCTGGAGATGGTAGGGAAAAAACCCCAGGAATCCATGTTTAATTTTTTCAGTCTTTTTGGACAACCTCTAAACACTAACTCCAGAAGTCTTAATCCTTCCTACACCCCCAAATCTAAATGCACTTAGTCCTTCCCCATTGGTCCATGAGGCCTGCTCCACCCATTAACCCTCTGTGGTATACTCCTGATTTGTCCTCATGTCAGCTCTGGTTCCCTCCTCTGTCTTTACCTCCACTCCCATCCCAGACCCTGACTCCACCTCCAGCAGTTATGAGGGGAATAATTCATCAAGAAGACCAGATTTCCTGCCATCAAGCAATTACTACCTTCTTAAGGTAGTAACAAAATATATTTACTACCTTACTACCTGCAAAACCACATATATATGTGTTACATCAAAAACGGAAAGCTTAGATGAGTGTATACAGATAAGTATGAAGATGAAGAGCAATCTCCATTTTTAGAAGCCAGAACAAAATTTTATGGTATTACATGTACACACACACACACACACACACACACACACACACACACACACTCCTACCTTATGGTGTCTATCTCTGTACAAAAATTACAAGAATTAAGCTGCCAACTGTCTCAGTGAGAGCTCTCACTGTAATTATTTCATTAATTTTACATGATGTACAACAGTGAGTTTATCTTGTACAGTTAAGTATTTTTGCAATTAAAACTCCATCGCATTTGTCAGAATAAATGAACAGAGTTCATTCTCCCTTCTGTAAGAGCTTTTGCTTTTAACTTTGTATATTGTTTTTGCACTTTCATTAAAACATAATTTCACAATCTAGAGTGAAGGCAAACCAGCTTAGTTTGTGACACAGAATTCACATTCAATAAATTTTTATTGAATGAAAGCATACTTGATGGACAAAATAAAACAAAAGCCAGTATGCCTGATGCTTTATCAATGTCCCTGGATGAGATGGGCACTGTACCTCATTCTCTGTTTCCTGGTGGTGGTCTCTTAATTTTAAGTAGATGTTGGAGGCAGAAGCTGGAGAAAGTAGACATCAGGCTACTAAAGGTCCCACAAATGGGGAGGGGTGACCAGAGAAAATAATGCAAAATAACTGAGGGTTCCAGCTTCCTGGGGGGTTGATTTGTTGGGAAATTGTGTCAGGCGAAGGAGGCCTGGGTCTCACTGTAAAGGTACTCGGCTCAGCTCACTTCAATCATTGAAACACGCAAATACAGGAATGAAAATACCAATGTTAAACTGTAGTGACCCCTGCATGCACTAAATCTCTTCCTTTAATTAGATTTATATTTTCAAAAGTGTTCTCTGAAAAACTGTGTCTTACTAGTAAAATCAAATTTGAGCAGTTGAATTGTTACAGAAACATTACTACTTCTTTCTCTTTACCTCTTTTGTGATTGTTGAGATGAAAAAGTAATATCAAAAGGTATTTGAGGGCTTCCCTGGTGGCGCAGTGGTTGAGAGTCTGCCTGCCAATGCAGGGGACACGGGTTCGAGCCCTGGTCTGGGAGGATCCCACATGCCGCGGAGCAGCTGGGCCCGTGAGCCGCAATTGCTGAGCCTGCGCGTCTGGAGCCTGTGCTTGGCAACAAGAGAGGCCGCGATAGTGAGAGGCCCCGCGCACCGCGATGAAGAGTGGCCCCCGCTTGCCGCAACTGGAGAAAGCCCTCGCACAGAAATGAAGACCTAACACAGCCATAAATAAATTAATTAATTAATTTAAAAAAAAAAAAAAAAAAAGGTATTTGAAAAAAGTCATGGTTGAAGGGAAAACAGTACAGGCCTGAGTTCTAATCCCTTTACTGCCATTAACTAGATGGAGATCTTGGGTGAGTCTCTTCTCTTTAGCCAATTTTTTCATCATATCCTCAAATATATGTTTTTTTCAAGAATTTTTTCAAGAATTTTCCTACTTTGGTTATCTTTTCTCTCAAACATAATAAATTTTTCTACCTCCATGGGGTCATTCCCATCTGTTCTGGTTTTTCCCATCTTAAGTAAAAAATAAAGTGAAACCTTACTATGTCCTCATATCCCTCTAGTTAAAATCCCTTCAACTCAAATGTCTAGAAAAATTCTCTCTACAACTAATTTTCCTTTCTCTTTTCTAGTCTAGCTACTGTCATTATCATTCCACCAAAATGAATTTAATAAACATTATAACAATCTTTATGTTGTCAAATGCAAAGGATGATTTTCTAGAATCATAAAACACTGAATCTTGAAACATTTTCCTATCTTGCTATTCTAGCATCACACTTTTCTTGTTTCCTCCTACCCAAAGGCTATGCCTTGTCAGTTTCCTTTATCGGCTCCTCCCCTCCTCCTGAAATCTCCCTAGATAGCCCTGTCCTATTTCCATAGCCTTGTGAACATTCTGGGCAGTAGTTCCTACTCTCCCAAGAGGCTCTTCAAAATTCCTTGCAATGTGAACAGAATCTTTCCATGAAGGAACCACACTGCAAGTCATGACACAATTTCCGGCCATCAGCGATGGATGGAGTGCGTTGCACTCTCAACCATGGAGGTAGTGCAGTGGGGTATTGAGGTTTGCGGGCTCTGGATCCAGATTGCTCAGATTCACATCACATCTCTGCTGCTTATGTAATCTCCTAGTATCTCAGTTTCTTCACTTCTAATACAGGGATTATGATAAGAATGGTACCTATATCAGAGCACTATTTTGACCGCGAGTTAATAAGCATAAAGTGCTTAGACAGGTATCCAGCCTGTAGTGAAAGCTATTTGTAAGGAACTGTGAAGGGTCTGAGAGTGACCTTACTTACCAGCTAACAAGTTAGCCTGCTACTGTTTCAAGGATGATGTCAGAGACACAAGACTCCTGGTGAGAGAAAAAGAACTTTAATACTCATGGCAGAAAAAAGACCATGAGTGTCCTGTTTGTATCACTTCCTCTCCAAGTTCTATGGGGCTGATGTGGAGGGGCCCAGGTGGATGTTACTCAGTTTTTATATCAAAACTGAAGAATCCCAAGCTTTGGTAAGATGTCCCTTTATAATGGGTTGTAAGCAGACCTGCTCTTTGTCTTCAAGAGAGACATTAACTTTATTTTATTGAGAAGTAAGAAAATCTGCCCTTTGCTCAGGACAGAGACACTAGCTCTATCTTCCAAGGGTGCTTACTATATAAACATCTTTGAAAAGATAATCCAAAACAAAAGGGCAGTTCCTTACTCACAAGATGTGTAGAAATATGAGAGACTCCTAGGGGAAACTTTCTCCCAACACTATTATTGTCAGAAAATATTGTGTCATCTCCTCTGTTAGCTATTCCCTATTCCTCCAAGGGGAATTCATTGTTTCCTCCTCTGTGACCCACAAATCTTTGTATCTATTGTAAATATATCATGTGTAATATATGTAAAGGTGGTTTATATCTGTTTCTCCTGCTATATTGTGAGATTCTTGAGAGCAAGTATTGTAGCTTATCCGTCTTTTATGCTCTTACCCCTGCTCCTTACATCCCATCACCTAGAAGAGTGTTTAAAATAATTGGTGCTCAATATATGTTGAATTATTCAATATTTTTAATTAAAAAAATTGAGTGTCATGGGTGGAAAGACTTTTTCTCTGAGTCTGTGATGATGAACATTGTCATTATTCAAATGGAACATGTGTCATTCAGGACAGTAGAGAGACACGACTCTCATTAAGCAAATGAGCATTTGATTTTTTAATACAGAAAATAAAATTAGAGAGAGAGGCTGTTAGCACAGTGCTACTTTTCAAAGAATTATTTTTCAGACTCAAGAATGTAATGGTAAATAATACATTTAACCCCCATAGCATTAAAGATTTATATACAGTTATAATATTTTCTAGCTTAACTTATTCTGTTTTAAATGGATATACAGTATAACGGATATTCTGACTTAAATGGATATATTCTGTTTTCTTCATTCTTCTTTAGAACAGTCTGACAATTTTTCAGGATTCTGAGAAGCTGTGTCCCTAGTGGGGCAAAGAGACACCTATATATAGATGCATATTGGTCCATGGTTGCAATTTACTTTGGTATCCATGGGGATGACAGGTGCTAAAGAAATGCAAGCTGATATTATGACACAAAGCTGAGCTTTATGATTTAGTGTTAAGCATTTGGCATCAAGAGTTTGATCTTATCTGAAGTGTGGATAAGTTTGGCAAGAGAGTTTTATGTACTTTTTCTGTGGTTAAAGTAGGGTCAAATTGTGCATTAGGAAGAGAAAAATTGAGGGAGTTCTGTCCTGATGAAAATAATTGAATATTTATTTCATGGTTTATATTACAGTAATATTTGGAAACAAGGTTAGATTTGTTGATGAGGGTGGAAAAGAATTATCTCCAACAGTGAAGCTCCAGATGGGACTAGAAAAGACAAGACCAGAGATCGCGTACTACAGTGATTAAAGGTCAGAGTCTGGGGGAAAAGTCATTCTGGGTTCAAATTCTGGCTTGGAGATTTCCTAGCTCTATAATCTTGGGAAGTTCTTAAAATTCTCAGAACCCCAGTTTCTTTGTAAGATATATACATTTCAGACTTCCTGTGAAGATTGTAAGAGATGATGTATGTATACTGCTGAGTCCAATGCTGATACAGTAAAAGTATGCTGTAATTTGCACCTTGTGTATGTATTTATTCAAGAAAGAATTGGCCCAGAGAAAAAGCATCCATTTATCTAATGGTTTACTTTTAGCTACTAAAAGTGCTTTTCTGTAATTCATGGCTGAGGCTCCTTGGTCTTGTTTCTCCCAGGATTTTCTAGAATTCTAATTTTTAACCCTCATTGCTTTCCTCTGTTGGGTAGGCCATCCTTGCCCTATTTAAATGAGATAATGTATGAAATACATTTAAGATAATACATAGCTCGAGGTAAGCTCCCTATATTGGTAGAGATGCCATTAATTATTATTACCATCCATTTTGCAGGGCTTTGCTTCCTTTTTGGAGCAGCCTTATTTACCTGATTCTTTCCGACCACGTCTCTGCAAGTGACAGATCTTGTACAGCTACTCACAGCTTCATGTGGATTGCTCCTCAGAACCCCAGGCACCTACCGAGGTGCCAAGGTCTTCAACATTCATGTGGGTTGCCTCTCTTCCCACCTGCTCGTCTCTCATAACTGACCAGTGATCCATTTCCCTTAGCTGTTCCTCCTCAGAACAACAATTGGGTGTCTTTGTGTGGATGAATTTTGTATTTCCTCACTTGGAACCCTGGTGAAATCCTGACCTGACAGCTGGTTCCCAGATTTCTTCTCCAACTACTCCATTTGCTCCAAGGAATTTCAGCTTTGTAAGTACTGCAGTGAATCAAATCAAGTCCAAAGCCATGTAAGAGAGGGTATGAACCAGTATTCATTATTCTGGTTTCACTGTCTTCTAGCTGGCACAAGAACTCAAATGCTTCCAGAGAGAAAAAGGTCTCATGCAAGCTTATAATTATTGTCAGAAGCCAGGTCTCAGTAACTATATATACATGCAAACTATCTACTCTTTAGATCCTTATTTGGTTCCTTCATCGAGAGCTATTCTTGAAGAGTTTACTTAAGGCTCACATTCATACAAGTGATTTAAAATGCAATGTGGCAGCTTAAGAGAACAGTAAGTGAACACATCTGTTCTGACAACCTCATCACATTCACCTTGACTTGATAAGATCAGGAATGTGCATGATACAAAATGTAGGCTATACAAGACAGGAAAATATTAAGGAAAAGAAGACAAGATAGAAGAATCTTAGTAGTTGGGAAGGGATGAGGTCAAGAGAGATTATGGAAGGGCTAGATTTGAGGTGGAGGAAGAGAGAGAGAGAGACCATATATCCTACTGAAAGAGAAGGAGAAAAAGAGGGAGAGGAGCTGGAGTCTTTAAATATTTCATTAAAGTATTTTGTGTATGTGTATTTTTTTTTTTTTGCCATGGATGTCAAATATAAGATTTAAAATTCTAATTTAATGAGAGAGGAGAGGTACAGCGTAAAGGAAAGGTTATGGGTGGCTGTAGGTGTTAGTGAGTTTAATTTGAGCTTCATGATTATTCATGTTGTTATTTCTAATCTTTTCAGAAAACATATGCAATGAAATTCCCATACAGTGCTTTTGCAGACTGCGGCTTTTTCTGTTTGCATCTCCCCCTCCACCTTAGTTTTAATTCTATTTACACAAAGTAGGCTCTAATTTCTGCCTAGAGAGCAACACAATTCTCTGCCTCAGCTGTATTTTGCAAAATGTAAGCTAGAGTAGGGGTGGAGGGATATTGTGCTAACCTTGAAAGCCTGTCAGCACACTCCCTCCTTAACTCGACTGGCCAGATGCCTAATGGGAAAATGAACAGGGAAAAGGAATTCAGTGACATATTTAGTCATGTAATGCTATAATTCTCCTTTCCAGAGAAGTGTGAAATTTTGGTCAAATTACAAGCTTAAGAAGACAAAATTGTATGTTTCACATAGTTCTCAATATCAAGTGTTTGGTCTAAGTGGTCAAATTTTTGTAAGTGAAGGAAATAAAGGAAACTTACATCTCATAAGAGTATTCAAAATGGTGTGCTACTCCCTGGGGTGGTTTTTATTCCCTCACACACTTATTTAATCCTCACAATAATCTTGCAAAGTTTGCAGATGAGGAAAATTGAGACTCATAGAGGTTAGGTTACTTATCCGACTCTCAGAAGGAATTTCAAACCCAGTTTGGTTTTAGCCCCAAACTCTACATTCTACATCCAAATTTTCTTAGTTAAAAAAGGACCTCAAAATATGCGAAGACATCAGAAATGACAGGGTCTAGAAATTTCTATTGCTTTCCTGCCCCATCAATTTAATCTTAATGAAAGAGAGAAAAATAGTGCTTGCTCAAAACACTTGTAATTCATTATTTTGAGGAAGTACTGGAGTAACATGTCTAGGTTTGAAAAATAATATTTGTTATTTCTTGCATTAATTACACATTACTATTTATCCAAAATAGAAATTTGGAAAATGTAGTAAACTATATACAAGAGAATAAAAATCATTAGTAACCCCACTGTGTTAGAGTTTATGCTAGTTGCTGTAATAAAGTCATCCTAAAATTGAGTAAATTATAAAAATTAATTCCCCTCTCATATAAGAATTCTGAGGAGAACATTTCAGATATGGTGGTAGTTCTGTCATCTGCAATGTGGCATCCAAGTTTATTCTAGCCATCACCACTCCAGCCATTAAGAAGAGAGGAAAGAACCCTTGTGCAAGAATTTATGGACAAACTACTTCTATTCACATTGTTATCCAGATCTAAGTCACATGGTCCCTCCTAGACACTCTTCTAGTGTTAAGGAGACAGGGTAGAATGGATTTCAGATGAAAACTGTCTCCACCCAAAATAACTATTATTATATTTTAATTTATATGTCTATAGAATCTTAATAAGAGACTTATACCCACATGATTTAAAAACAAAATTAGGATTATATTATACCTACTGTTTTCTAATATGCTTTTTTCATTAAGTAAGTACGTTGGCAATTATGCCATTAGATATTCTGCTATAACATCACTGTTATATGGAACAGATATTCCATCACCCGGATGTGCCAAATTTTATCATCCAACCCCTTGTAGTTGTGCCCAGTATCTCACTAATATAAAAGTAAGATGGATGTAAAAATCCATCAATTATGTAAAAATCTTTCTATGCATCTCGGGACAATCTTTAGAAGTCAATAGGTAAGAATTTGCTAATTTATATTGTAGAAAGATTGTATTAATTCATTGTGCTATCAGCAATGTATGAGAGTAAAGACATCTGGGACTTAATGATACAAGAATCACCTACCCTTGACCTCCTTAAAATAATTATCTCCATTACTCTTGAAATGCATCAGCTTGCAGCTCTGCCTGTGAACATTTAATTGTCATTAAAAAATTATTTACTTCCTCCTCTGTCACGTCCATGGAAATAATACACTTCACCACCCTTTGAGTTTGGGCTTGGCCATGTGATCTGCTTTGGCCAATGAGATGTCAGCAATTTCACGAGCAGGAGCTTGAAATCTTCTTGCCTGATTGTGTGTGTCCTCTTGTCCCTCTGCCATTGCCGCAGTAAAGCATCTCCTGTGTAGCCTTTAGTGCAAGGAGGGTGAGACATGTAGGCAGACCAGGGCCCAGTGGCAGCTCAGAGCCGCCCAGCAAAGTCCAGCCTATATCAGCCATATGTGATTGAAACCAACACCCTAATGCTGTATGCCAACGAAATTTAGTGGTTGTTTATTATGCAGCAGTAGCTGATTGATACAGTGAAAACTGACAATACTAGTGACAAAGGAAAACCTACCCGTTGTGAAAAATACAATGTATCTGTGGCAGGCCTGCTCTATCCTTGGCTCTTTGCACCATTCTTTTTATCTCTCTGGGTAAGTGACTGTCCCTTAATTTTCAGGTGTCAGCAGGTGAATGAACTAAAGCTGTCATCCTAGTTGTGCCATTTCAGTCTTATATGTTTTTCCATTTTTACTTTCTCTTAGTTCTAAACCTCAGTGCCAGTCCAGTACAAGAGACTAATAGAGTGTACAACAGTGTTTGGCTTCTAAAAGTCAACCTATAATGAGAAAAGGAAAACAATTATTAACAGAACCAGTCACAGACACCTATCCTTTTACCCTACATCTTATAAGTGTAGTGCAATGAGATGGTCAGTAAAGCCTAAACCCAAGAAATATGACTGCAATGGACAAGCTATAATGTCTTAAATGCTTAAAAATACAGCTTTACTAAAAAACAAAACAAGGACAACACATAGCTTAATACATTCTTATGGATAAAATCCAAACATCTTATTCTAGAGAGATTGCTCAAGACTCTGACCTTATTTTAGAGACACAATTTTGGTATTTTCATCACTTTGTTAACTCATAGAACATATGCAAGACCATTCCATGGATAATGTCCTCAAGGCTGCAGCTGCTTTGTTCATTCAACATTTATTGAGAGCTGACTATGTGCCAGGAATCCTGTTAAAGACTAAGGATCCAAAGATGAATATGCATGTTCCCTGAGCTCAGCAAGTTCACAGCCCAGGAGAGGAAGAGAGATATGAAACACAACTCAGTTTCAGAAGTGTCATAACAGAACAGTGGACAAGGTGCTATCTAAAGAGGTACAGCCAAGCCTCAACCTGGTGTCCTGCTCCCACTTTACCAAAGCACGCCACATTCCACATGCCTCGTCGGTATCATTACTCCTGGCCTCTTTTTCCCAGGTCATATATTGTCATCCCCATGTTCCCACTCCCTCATAACCCCCCTACTTTTAAATAAATTATTTCTAACTTCTGTGGCCCTGCTGGTAGAAAACTTCTTACCAGGCTCCTTTCCTTACTTTTAGCCCCAAACCTAACTCCTCTTTCCAGTAGGTTTATAGAAGTTGAGAGCACCACTAAAGTTTACAGAAGGTTTGGAAGATTGCACTGGAGTTTTGTCCCATACAGAGGTGATTTAAAGAAGAAATAATTTAGAAGTTAGCCAAAGAGCCTATTATTTTATTACCTGTCTGAGACAAAAGTAGATTATTTTTATTATGTTAATCTCAGACACGCTATCAGTGTGGGATCCAGGCTGCCACATTCAGTGGGAAAGAAAGCAATGCATGAGCTCTACTCCTTCCTCACCAAGGAGCTCCTGTTCTGCAGCAAAATTAGAGATGATTAATTATTAGGCTCTGTTTTTCCTGACAATTATACCAAGACCTTCTGATTAATGACTAAGGAAACTGATTAATGACTTTCTTATTAGTTATTAAGTAATCAAGGGCCAGTTGGCTGGGTAAAACTCATTTTTTGGAGAATATAAAATGGTTGCTTTCTAAACCTGCCACAAGGGTTCGAAGGTCCCTCATTTGGAGATTCTGATGGACACAGAGTGGATCCAGAAACTCTGTATCATTGTTATAAGTCCCTCAGTTGATTTTGATAATCATCCTGATGAGGTGAATCACTAGAGAAGTTTTGGGGGATGATATAATTCTTGAGACATTTAATCTTCACACTCTTTAAATTATCTCCTTCTCTAACTTCTAGTCAGGACAGTGACCTTGATTTTTGTTTCCTTAGACCACAGGGATAGTGGAAAATCAAGGCGTATAGACTTCCAAGCTCCAAGACTCAGCAGGATTCCAGGTTCTTCGGTCTGATGAGTCTTGCAGTTAGTGATAGATATTGATTTTTGTCTTCCACACACATTTGTATAATCAGAAAGGAGGTAATTTCATGATTCCATCCCTTCTCAAGAGGTCCTTCCAGGTTGGACAATTCCAAGGGCACCACTCATAAGTCACTAAATGTGCTATTTTTTGAGAACTTAAAAAAAAAAATCTCTTCATTTTACCTAATGATGCTTGCTGTTCCCACTCCCCACCCCTAGGCTGCTAAGAATTACAATAGGCTTTGCCATCTGAAGCTTGCCTTGCTCTTTTTCAGGTTATAATATAATATATAATATAACAGGTTACTCTTGTTGAGGGATCTAGATCACTACTCAAAGTAGATCACTACTCTAGATCACTTTGAGTAGTGAACTAGATCTGTGTGGGGGAGATCATCCTTGGCTCTACAACTTCTTTTCCCAGAAACTTTATGGTCCATTGTGTGTTGGGATACTGACTCACTAAGCTTCCCTCAGTGTAGGATCCATTCTCCTTTAACACAAGGAATCTAGCTCTAAGCTAGATTAGTGTGTCACTTGTAAACACACAGTGTCCTTACTAACTAAGACCCCTGGTATCCTACACTGAAGTTCCATAATTACAAGGGTGCCTGTATAGAGCCTTATGTTTCCTTTAGAGAATCTTAGGCACATATGTGGGTGTGCATGTGCACACACACACACACACACACACACACAGAAAAGGTGAAGGGTTGGGGATTGGGCGCTGGGAGGAAACAAGTAAAATAAAAATAGATACAAGTATCACCTGGTCTGTTCAATATGGAATCTGTGATCACTAGGCAACATGTGAACAGATGCTGTTTAAATCACAGAAGAAACATGTTCTCAAGAAATTTACCAGATTTGCCAAGATTAGCACATCTGAAATAATAGCAAACTGTATAAGGCAGAATATAATTACGTGTTAAAATACGTGGAAGAGACTATACAATAAAGTGTTTTGGGATTCCATAGCATTGTCTTCCCTCTGTCCATCAAAAAGTAAACCAAAACAAGTATCACCACGAAAACAATGAAAACTTGCTGATTGGATTATGCCACACACCATCCCTGCTAGAGCTTTTTTTTTTAACTATCTTCTCTCTTTTTTTTCTTTTTTTTTGTTTTAACCTAGCATCTAAGCATAACAAATGTAAAAAAAAAAAAACCTAAATAGGAAAGTGGGAAAGCTGCCTCCCTATTTTAGAGCTTGACAAAGATGTGTTAGCTTTTACATTTTGAGCTCTGTAGGATGTCAGGCACTTTAGAGCCTGGGTGGCATCTATCTTTATGGTGCTACTTGCACAGACATTCTATTTGGATGTAATCATCCTTTGTTTCATTTATTATTTTTAAGGTCCCCAAGGTTCCCAAAGTTCCTTCTAAAGAGGCAGTATGTCTGCTAGTTTCACGTGTAGATCTGGGTGCTCCACTGCAGGGCAACATGCTGCTGACTGCAGCATGGCCTCCTGTGTGAGCTTGTGTTCCTTTGTTCAGGCTTTGCAATGTGCCACCCGGCAG
The DNA here is from genome assembly GCF_949987535.1 of Balaenoptera acutorostrata. Classification (NCBI taxonomy): domain Eukaryota; kingdom Metazoa; phylum Chordata; class Mammalia; order Artiodactyla; family Balaenopteridae; genus Balaenoptera; species Balaenoptera acutorostrata. The sequence goes on from NC_080072.1 coordinate 91,926,448, forward strand.
CTGCAAGCTCATCATTGCCTTTTCTTGGGCCCTCCAGGGACACAGCAGCGGGAGAGCACATTTCTTGTGGTCTCATGCCACTTGTCATCACCACCAGATGCTCTGAAATGCCTGCTCTTGTGAAGCAGTGGCTGCCTTTGCTGCCCAAGGGAGTCACCTGGAGAAGCTTTAAAAAACACCAAGGCCTGAGACCCACCCCAGAGATTCTGATTTAATGGGTCACAGTGCAGTGTAGCCTGGGCTCCCTGGATAATTCTAACATACAACCAAAGTTAAGCGGCATGGGAGGTGTAGGGTTGAGACTGTTTGTATTGTGGGAATTAAAATGTAGGTGAGGCTAAAATAGGAGAACTTTAAAATAAATCATGTGCCAGAACGTGCACATTCAAATCAGCATTTTTCTCTTGGAATTGTCTTTAGGGCCTACGTCACATTCTCTTAAACCTCTGCTGTGGGGACCGCACCTTGTGCGTGGAAGTTGGTGATGAGCCTTGGCAATAGCCACGTGACTGAATGGAGGTGCCACTGAATTATTTTTAAATCCAATAATAGGAATGATTACGACACGGTGAGACTGGTTTGTTTTATTACATTCTCCATCGACCTGCTAGAATTATCTTAAAAGTACATAAATTGGATTGCATAATTCCTTTCCTTAGGACCCTTCAGTGGCTTTCCTTTAGAACTAAATCCAAAGTTCTTGTCAAGCCCTTCACAGCCATGCGGCTCCTTCCCGCCACCCCCAACACACATCAGCCACGCAGGCCTCCTTTCTGCTGCTTGAACTCACCAAATATATGCCCACCTCAGGCCTTTGAACTTGCTGTACCCTTGTGTGGAAGGCTCATTTCCTCAAACCTCCAAGCGAGTTCCTTCTTGTTATTCAGGCCTCAGTGCAGATGTCAAATCTTCAGAGAAGCTCTCCTTCTCACCCTGTCTGCTCTAGTCACTCCACCATGGTATCAGTTTTATTGTTTTCGTAGCACCTACTGCTCTCTGAAATTCATTTGTTTACTGGTACATCTGTTTGTTGTCTATCTATCTCCCCAAACCCCAGAACGTAAGTTCCACAAGAGTGGGGTCTGGTTTGTGCTGTCCAATCTCATATTCCTAAGGCCTACAATAGTGAGTACCTGGTACATCTCACGCATGCAGTAATTACTGTTGGAACGAAGGAAGACAGAAAGAAAGGAAGAAGGAAGGAGAATGTATAGGAAGGTAACATGTAGTTGGTAATCTCTTCCCATCCCCAATTTTCCAGATATGTGCTCATCTGTCTGCTGGTGCAGTTAACCTTGCTCCTCCTGGGAACTGGGAACCAATGGAATCTGGATGCCAATATCTCCATAGTCTTAGTTTGCTCCTTTTTTTAAGAGCTGGCACCTAACTGTTTTAGTGACATTTCCAGCAGAAGCCTTCATGGGTGGAAGCCAGGATCTCTATGATCACTGCGAAAAGCAGGAACTATCAGCAAATCTTGGTCAAGTTCAAACATCAGGCCTGGTAGTACTGGAACATCTCAAGAGTCCATGTAGGTTATTGAGACTTTATATGTCCTACATCTATGCAAGGTTTCTGAAAATAGGAATAGGAAAAAAAAAAAAAAGAATCCTGTGTATAGAATATATGCTGCAGGAATACATCACGACAGTTACCATCTATCAAGTACCTACTACGTGCCAGCTCTGAGCCAGCTTCCTAACATACACTCTGAGGCTTAGAGGACTGGAGAAGGACTTGGAGAAAGAAGAGTCCACACAGTTCTTACCTCACCCAGGCAGTGATTCGAAATCACATTCACAAGGAGGACCAGCAACTGCTACAGATAAAAGAGGCCCCAAATGAAATAGTACAAAGGTCACATGTGCACAGTGCAGTTTATAACTTCAGTCCTCTCTCTCTCATATGGACAGTCTTGAAGAACACGAGTTAGCTGCAAGAAACATTATGGACCCTCACTTGAGTGGGAGAGCAAGCCATCTTCTGGGACTTCTAATGGTGAGGTTCTGTTCCCATATTTTCCGAATAAGACACGGAACAAATTTTCTAATTCAGTAGCCAGAACCCCTGGTGTAATCTGGAGTCTACTTTTCAAATGCTGGTACTTATGAATATTTAGATTTTTTCATGTCAGTGTGGTTCTACCTGAGAATCTTGAATACCCTACCTGCCCAGATGGTTTGCTAGGTCCTTCTGTGATAACATTAAAAAATCTTACTGCTTTGCATGAAAAACAGCATGGCATTGTATACCAGGTGGGAACAATGGAATACCAGGCTCCGTATGTCTGAAGAATCATCTTCTGCCTAAAAGTATTTTCCCACCTCCTCAATTTCCCCTCGGGTTCTTTATTCCTGCTGGAAGAGGGGGTGGAGTGGGAGTTGTAGCAATATTTTTTGGTCTATTTGCTGCTTTCTGTTCTTGTCATCTCTGCTTCTCCATATGCTTTTATCAAGGACTGGAGATGCACATGGGAGAACTAAATGATGTGATTTTAAGTGTCCTGGGAAGGACAGTCTGCCAAGCACAGATTGCTATCAGCCCTGTTTATCATGGGGGCCTGTATTACACCATTGGTTAGTGTTCCTTTGGGGTTCGCTTGTGACTTAACTTACCACATAACCCAAAACCTGCACATGGAGGAAATGGGAGTGACGAGGGGGAGAAGGAAGTAAGGAAGGATGGTTGGTAAATGAGATGTTGCCCTTGGAAGAGGTATGGTAGAACAATCAAAGAAGACTAAGAGTCTAAGATAGGAGACAAGGATCCAGAAAGGGAAAAGAGAAAGATGCTAAGCATCAGCTCCTGGGACTATACCAAGTCCTCATATATGGACTGTCCTTTCTCCTTGGGGAAGCTTCTCTTTCTCAACCCACCATTGACTGTTCTTATTCAGTGCTCTGTTCTTGATCCTATTCTCATCTCCCTCTAAATGCTTTCCCAAGGTGATCTTATCCATACCTGTGGCTTCCATTATTACTTGCGTGTTGATGACTCTTAAAACTCAAACCCCAGTTCAGATGCTCATTCCTGAACAGCTCCTACTAGATGTCCCAGAGCCATTTCAAATCCAACAGGTACAAATGCAAATTCTATTTCTCTCCCTTGCTCCTGCCCTCTACCTCTACCTCCCAAGCAAACCTGTTTCTTCTGTCTTATTTTCCACCTCTGTGAAGAGCACCAACATATAACCAGGAGGCCACACCCAAGCGGATGTCACCCTCATTGAGTCCTAGAGATGTTACCTTTTCATGTCTTCCCCCATGTCACCAATCTTATTGCTACTACCTAAGGTGAGCCCTCCCCATTTCTTACCTGGAATCCTGGTAATCTCACCTCTGTTTCCACCTCTGCAATCCATGATAATGCTTTCTTATGACCTCATGCTTTGCACAGGCTCTCACCCACTGAAATAAGCGTCATTTTACCAACTATCATTTATTGAGATTTTACTATTTTCCATAAATTGTCTTCAATCCACATAATAATCCTGCAAAGTACCTGTTGTTATTCAGGCAGTAAACAATACATCTTATATTTGCATCCAGGGATTGCTAATTCCAAAGCTTAGCTCTTTCACTGTTATTCTTCCAGCATTTTCTCCACACCCTCAACCATTCACTCTGTCTCCTATTTTTCATCAATTCCTTCTCATTTTCAGTATTTTAGTTGGGAGTCAGCTTCTCCAAGCCACCCTTTGTGAATACACATTCAACATGTCACAATCTATTTTATGTGCCTCTTTGAGACTTTCATTCCATTCCCTGTTACCCTCCAAGACTGTGAATACCATGAAGTTAGAGACTGTCCATATATATCATTTTTTTAATCCTCTCTCTATCCATATATGCCTTCTTCTGAAAGGGATTTAAGGCTATCAGGGTAAATATTGAGTCATTTATCTTTTTTTTTTTAATTTATTTTTTATTTTATTTTATTTTTTTAACATCTTTATTGGAGTATAATTGCTTTACAATGGTGTGTTAGTTTCTGCTTTATAACAAACTGAATCAGTTATACATATACATATGTCCCCATATCTCTTCCCTCTTGCATCTCCCTCCCTCCCACACTCCCTATCCCATCTCTCTAGGTGGTCACACAGACCCGAGCTGATCCCCCTGTGCTACGCGGCTGCTTCCCACTAGCTATCTATTTTATGTTTGGTAGTGTATATATGTCCATGCCACTCTCTCACTTTGTCCCAGCTTACCCTTCCCCCTCCCCGTATCCTCAAGTCCATTCTCTAGTAGGTATGCATCTTTATTCCCCTCTTGCCCCTTGGTTCTTCATGACCACTGTTTGTTTTTTTTTTTTTTTTTAGATTCCATATTTCCACTACTAGAACAGCTCCTGATACATAAAATGTGCCAGGTAAAGTTTTATGAATGAGTGAACAATATCAATAAAACTCTGTGAAGTAACAGCCAGGATTAGTAAAAGCTTCATTTCAGTGAAGAGGAAAATGAACCTTGGGCAGGTTGGATGGGTCTGCTCAGGCACCCTCACCACTTAGTGACAAAATCAGGACCTGAATATTTGTCTCCTAGTCCGGTAGGAGTAAGGGACAAACTAGCACCACAACTTTTATGGTTTTTGTTGCTTTTACACCTTTGCTTCATTTCTCTTCAGTGGTCCTCTTCTCTTTTTTTTCGCCTCCTTTTCTATCAAGTCACTCTCTGAAAAGAGGCCTAGGGTTACCCTTATACCTCTTCCACACCTCAATGCACACAAACATGCATAAATTTATGTTTTCCTCCATCTCTACTCTCATTTGGCACTTTGCTCACCTCTTCACCTCCATCTAGAAATGGGGTTCTTTTCCAATAAGGCAATAATGTAAGTCTAGCTTTTCAATTCTTCCAACTAAACATCATCTTTGCCCATTTAAGTACCTTACATCTTACCTCTCCATGACAGACCACATGGATTTCTATTCAATCAACAGCAAAGATCATCAGCTCTTTAAGAAGTGCTATTGGCCTCAATTACAAATTGACTGATGTTCAACTCTTGTCAAAAGCTTGATGGAAGCAGCTGATATTTGACAATGTCCAAGAGATTGATGAAATATTAGCTCTTTCTTATTTTCCAAAATTCATCCCTTTATCCAATCAAGCAAGGGGAAATCAAGCAAGAAGAACCTCTCAGGTTCTTCTTCCATTAATAAGGATAATCATAATACCTACCTTATATGGTTATTGTGAAGGTTCAATGAGTTAAACCACATAAATGCTTGCAATGCCTCGAATAGATTTACATTTGTGAGACTGCAGTTCTCTTTGCTCTAGGCTTTCATAAAGAATTGAAAGCTGTATTTGAAAAAAATCTGAATTTTGTAAAATGGAAACTGCCAATGAGAACATTGTTATTCAAATTTCCTTTTGTGAAGAATGGTAGGGAAAAATCTTTCACATCTCAAAACAGAAAAGAGTTTGTCTTTCCTATGAAATCTGATGTTTCCTTCTAGCAAGTAAGATATACTTGAACAGAGCTCATCATTTTTCCATCTCTGCTTTAGAAACTAAGAGGTATAGAGCTGGGTTTTATGTTCAGACAGAACTTTCCTACTATCATCTTTCCTCTTTCTGTTATTTGCCTTTTATCTTTTCATTTTTAATGATATTAATCTAATTATAATCTGTCTCAAATAGCTTTTTGAAATCCTACAGAATCAATTTCTAAATAAACAAATAAATGAATGTATTAGGCACAGAAAAAACATCTTATCAGTCTTTAACCACACATCAATGTTTACATTAACAGTGATGGACCCTACATTTAGAGAAAGGTGAACTGTGGTAGGGAGAATTATAAGATGGTCCCTAAAATCCAACTCCCACTCCATAGATATACTTGCTCTGTATAATTTCCTCCCCTTGAGTAAGTGGAATGTGTGAGAATACTGGGATTTCTCTCTCCATGATCAAGTGTGTAATCAGTTGACTTTTACTTAATCAAAAGGGGAGTTAACCTGGGCAGGTCTGACTTGAATAGGTGAAACTTTTAAAATAAAGGGAAGTGTCAATGTCCTGCTAACCTCAGGGAAGAAAGCAAACAGCATATTGCAAACTTCTTATCACAGGGGCCATGTGGCTGGGACCTGAGAGTGATCTCTTTTTTTTTTCCTTCTTTTTCTTCTTTTTTTCTGCACCACGTGGCATGGGGAACTTCCCTGACCAGGGACCAAACCCACGCCCCCTGCAGTGGAAGCATGGAGTCTTAACCACTGGACCACCAGGGAAGTCCAAGAGGGATCTCTAGGTGCTGAAAGCGACCCCTGGCTGACAGCCATCAAAAAAAGGGGGACTTTAGTCCTAAAACTACAAGGAAATGGATTCTGCCAAAAACCTGACTGCATTTGGAAAAAGACTTTGAGCTCCAGGTGGGTATTTAGCCAATCTGACACCCTGATTTCAGCCATGTGAGACCCTGAACAAAGAATCTAGTTATGCTGTGCCTGGACTTTTGACATACAGATATTGTAAGATAATAAATAGGTATTGTTTTAAGTCACTAAGTCTGTAGTAATTTGTTATGCAGCCAAAGAAAACTAATTCATGTTTCTAATAAACTAAAATTAAAGTTCTAAACAATTTTGAAAGTATAAACACATGGTATTATCAATTCATTGTTGAGGCAGCCTCAATTCTATTTCCCATGGGATGCTAATAGGTAATATCTGGGGTGGGGGAGGGAGCTATGTCACATTTTCTAACTTTTTGTAAGTTTATACTTGTATACACACACACACACACACACACACACACACACATACTCTGTTGTAGTTATGCAGCACCACTTCCACTGTAATGTCTGTTAGAAGTGAGTCAATATTTTGGCCTATAGATTCAAGGGGAAGAAAATTAGATTTCATCTTTTGGATGGGAGGAGTATCAAATAATTTTCAGACATGTTTTAAACACTTCACATCTCCTACCACCACTTATTTAGAATGGGACCATGTTCTTTGTAAATTCTATGTAATGTTATCATGTGCAGCTTTGTGTAACTACCTTTATGATTGAGATAGAGAACTATATGATCACCACAGGGCTCTGTGGTTCTTTATAGCCACACTACCCTCTCCTTCCTAATCTCTGACCTCTGGCAACCACTAATCTCTCTTTTACCTCTGTAATTATGTTATTTCAAGGATATTAAATAAATTGAATCATGTACTATATAACATTTTGAGCATTGCTTTTTTCATTTAGCATTATTTCCTAGAAGTCCATCCAAGTTATATGTATCAATAGTTCATTCTTTTTTGTTGCTGTATGATATTCCAAGATATGGATTTACCACAATTGGTTTAACCACTTATCCATTGCAGGCCATTTGGGCTGCTTCCAATTTTTGGTTATTATGAGTAGAGCTGTTAAAAACATTCATTTACAGGTTTTTTTTTATGAACATAAGTTTTCATTTCACTGGGATAAATGCCTAAGAGGCACTTGTTCACAAACTATTTTCCAGAGTGGCTGTACCATTTTGTACTCCCAGCAGCAATGTATGAGTGATCCACTTTTTGTGCATGTTTGCCAGCACTTGGTGTTATAACTATTTTTTATCTCATCCATTATGACACTTTTGTAGTGATATCTCATGGTTTTAATTTGCATTTCCTAATGGCTGATAATGTTGAATATCTTAGTGTGACTATTTGCCTTTGGCATATTCTCTTCATTAAGATGTCTGTTCCTGTCTTTGTTCATTTTCTAATTGTTTTGGGGTTTTTTTGCTGTTAAGTTTTGACATTTCTTGATATATTCTAGACACAAGTTCTTTGTCAGATATGTGATTTGCAAATATTTTCTCCCAGTCTATAGCTCATCTTTTCTTTCTCATAACGATATATTGCAGAGCAAAAATTTTTAATTTTGCTGAGGTACAATATGTTGATTTTTCCTTCAAGAATTGTGTATTTGATGTCAAGTCTAGGAACTCTTAACCAAGTCCTATATCTTGAAGATTTTCTATGTTTTTTCTAAAAATTTTGTAGTTTATAGTTTTATAACTATAGTTAATACTTGTTTCATGACTTAACACATAAATTATTTTGATAAATGTTTCATAACCACTTGAGAGGACTGTTATTTTACTCAGCTGAGCTCTTCAGATCTTTTATATCCTTATTGATTTTTTTTGTCTGCTTTTTCTATCAATAACTGAGAGAAGTGTGGTAAAACCTACAAAAATGATGGTGTATTTTTCTATTTCCTATTTTACTCTGTCAACTTTGCTTTGTAAATTTTGAAACTATGTCATCAGAAAAGTACAAATTTATTGATACTATACATTGCTAATGACTTAATCTGTGAACCACTATGAAATATACTACTTTATTTCTCATAATACTTCTTACTTAAAGTCTATTTTGTTTGATATTAATATACTTACATCAGCTTTCCTTTGATGAGTGTTTGCATGGTGTATCTTCTTTTATTTCAACTTTTTTGTGTCCTTAGGTTTAAGGTGTATAGCCTGTAAAGTAGCATATGGTTCTATTTTTTTTTTTTTTTATGTCAGTCCAACAATTGTCTTTTAATTAGAGTGTGTAGTTGTCTACATTTAATATAATTCCTTGTATAATCGGGTTTAAGTCTACCACCTTGCTATTTGTTTTTTTGTGTGCCTCATTTATTTTCTTTCTTATAATTTTTTTTTGGCATTTTATGGACTAATCAAATATTTGTATTATTGTATACTTTTATTTACTCCTTAGTAACAACTTCTTTTAATAGTTACTCTGTTTTACTTTTTACTATCTACCTTAAATTAATATTTTAATCATTTCCTTAGGAATCCAATAATCTTATAACAATTTAACTCCATTTGCCCTGTTTTTATTACAATGTTATAAATAATATTTTGTTGTAAACAATCAATATTACTTTATAATTTCCACATAATTACCCTTTCTAGTGCTTTTAATTCTTTCCTGCAGCTCTGAGCTTCCATATGTTTCATTTTTCTTCAACCTGGAGAATTTCCCTTGGTATTTCTTGTAATGTGGATATTCAAAGAATTCTTTCAGCTCTTGTTCATCTGAAAATATCTTGATTTTTTTCATTTTTAAAGATTTTTCTTTACTGGATATAGAATTGTCTTTTGCATTTCATGGTTTCTGTTTCACAGTCAAAATAAATCTTATTGTTGCTGCTTTGAGGACTAATGTCTTTTTTTCTCTTAAAACCTTGTTTCTTTGCTTTGAATTTAGCAGCATGACTACTATATGCTTAGGTATGGTTCTTTTTGCATTTACAATTGAACCTTGAACAACATGAGGGTTAATCTGCAAATAACTTATAGTCAGCCCTCTGTGTCCATGGTTCCTCCACATCCACAGATTCAACCAACCATGTATTGTGTAGTACTGTAGTGTTTACTATCGAAAAATATCTGCATATAAGTGGATCCATGCAGTTCAAACCCTCATTGTTCAAGGATCAACTGTGTTTAGCTTGAAATTCCCTGAGATTCTTAAATTTGTGTGTTGAAGTTTTTCATTAATTGTTGGGAAAAAAATCATGATTACCCATGTGAATATTGCTCCCCTACCAACTCTTAATTTTCTTTCCTCTCTTTCTGGGACTTCATTTGCTTACATGTTGGATTTTTTTCCCATGTCATCTCACGTAGTTCTTATATTCTTTATTCCCATTCTTTTCCTTCTCTGTGCTTCAGTTTGGATTGACATGTCTTTAAGCTCACTTATTATATATTCTGCTTATAAACCTATCAAATGAGTCTTAATTTCAGATATTATATTTTGCAATTCTAAAACATCCATTTGTCCCATTTTATAGATTTTCATTCTTTGTTGAAATTCTTCATCTTTTCATCTTATTTGCCCATATTTTCTTCTAATTTCTTTAAGAAATTGGATAGAATTAGACTGAAATCCTTATCTACTAACTTTGTTATCAGAAATAGCCATGAGTCTGCTTCTAATTTTTTTTCTCATGAATATTAATTACATTTTCCTGTTTCGTCCTATGTCTACTAAACTCTATGTTGTATTTCATATATAAAGAAACTGTAGAGGTGCCAGATGGCATTTTTCCACTGGGAAAGTTGCTCCTTTCCCCCATTATGGAGTAGAAGCTAGAGGCTGATTTCCTCAGTCTAATCAGTGATTGAGTTGTGTTAAGACTGGTTTGCAGGTTGAAAAAGACTGCCTCTATCTCTGGTTCTTCCCTGTTCTACCAAATGTGTCTCTCTTTTTTGGAGGGTTGGGGGACTGAGAACCTGGCAATTCTCTAGATGTGAAAGCAGTGGGAAAGAAGACTCTGTCCTTCAGAGGGTTTGATCTGTGCCTTTTGACTCCCTGCCCAATGCCACTTCCAACTTCAGCAAAATTCTTGAGGAGAAGACAGCAGTATGTTTGAAGCAGGAATCGTTCCTTAAGTGAAACTTTGTTTCCTAAAGACTTTGAGACTGCAGGAGATTTGAATCTGCCTTACAGATCCTGAAAACATTCCAAATAGACTCAAAACTTAGTTAAAATACTCTGGAGAAACAAGTTGGGTACTTACAGTTCCTGAAGCTTCCAAATCCATGACTACTAAAAGGGTTTACTGATTTATTTTCCTTCTAGTAGATTCCCTCTTCATGGACTAAAGCTGATCCTCAGCTCATACCCAGAATCAACAAACCTAGTAATGGAAGGAAATGGCTGATGAAGGACTGTTCACATTAGAAGGACTCTTCTCTCTTAGGAATTTTAGTTTATTGAATATTTTTTGTTGCTATTGCTCTTGAATGTCTTGAAAAATACTTTTTCTTTTTCAAATAGTCTGGATCGTCTTTTATTTCTTACATAGAAATGGTGATATGCCATAATCCACATTTTATTCACATGTGAAAATCCTATATATTTCTTTTTAAAACATTTTTCTTCAACTAATACTGAACATGCTATTCATCATCAGGTACTTTAAAGAATATAGTATAGTATCCCTATCATATTTGCAAGATTTATCTTATCAATATTTTCCTAATGACATTTATTTTGTTTAATATTTTTACTACTAAAAATAATGCTTCACTATATAGCTTAACATGTAAGTTTGTACCCATTTTTGGATACTTCCTAGTGATAAAGCTTCTAAGACATAAATTGTGGGGTTTCAGGTGGGAAAAAAATAAAGTTTTTGATGTATATGTATTAATTCATCAAACATATAATAAGTGCCTACTATGTGCCAGATATTCTTATGGACAATTGATATACACATGATCAAAACAGAAAATAATTCCTGCCTTGATGGAGTTTACATTCTGGTGACAGAGAAAGTAAATACATAAACATAACCTACAATAAATTAAACAGTATATTAGAAGGTGTTAAGTGCTATGGAGAAAAGAACTAGAACATGGTAAGTGTAAACAGAAGTGCTTGTGGGACGGAGGAAAGTTGCAGTTTCAATGGATAAGAAATCTGCTGCCATCCTTCTCTCTGTTCCTTTTTATATAACATATCTTTTTTGGGGGAGGGGGCTTTTTGTTTTTTCGCTTGTTTCATGTGTGAGTTTCTCTTTAATCACTGGTTGTCGGTAATTTGATGATGATGTATCTTAATAAAGTTTTCCTCATATTTCTTGTGCTTGGGTTTTGTTCAGATTTTTAATCTAAGTATTTATGATTTTTATCAAAGAGTTTTTTTAGCCATTACTTTCTCAAATATTTATTTCTTCCCTCTCCTTTCTCTCCTTCAAAGATTATTAGGCCACTTGAAGTTGTCTCACAGCTCACTGAGTGTTTGCTACTTTTTTTTCCAGTGTCTTTTCTGTCTGTGCTTCAGTTTGCCTAGTTTATATTGCTATGTCTTTAAGTTTCCCAGTCTTTTCTTCTGTGGGGCACAATCTAGTGTTAATCTACCTGAGTGTATTTTTCAGTGCAGACATTATATTTTTGAATTCTAGAGGTTCAATTTGGGTATTTTTTATGTCTTCCATATCTCAAATTAACATGCTCAATCTTTCTTCCAGCTTCTTGAACATATGTAGCACAGTTCTCATAAGTGTTTTGATGTCCTTGCATACTAATTATGTCATCTTTGTCATTTCTGGTTGGTATCAATTTACTGATCTTCTCACTTTGAGTTACATTCTTCTGCTTCTTTTCATGGCTAAGTAATTTTTTATTTGATGCTAGACATTATGAACTTTAGATATTGGATACTCTTTGTTCTTATAAATGTCCTTGTTGTAGTTCCATGATGCAGTTAGTTTTCCTTGAAACAGTTCAATCCTTTCTGGTAATGATTTTAAATGTGGAGCAGAGCTCATTTAAGCTAGGGTTAATTTTCCTCTCCCACTGATGCAAAATCTTTTTTGCTTACTCTATATGTGATGGTTAATTATATGTGTCAACTTGATTAGGGATATCCAGATAGCTGGTAAAACGTGATTTCTGGGTGTGTCTGTGAGGATGTTTCTGAAAGAGATTAGCATTTGAATTGGTAGACTGAATAAAGAAGATCACTCTCACCAATGTGGGTGGGGACCACCACCTATTCCATTGAGGACATGAATAAAACAAAAAGGTAGAAGAAGGGCAAATTTGCTCTTTTTGCTTGAGCTGGTACATCCATCTTCTCCCATGCTAGGACATCAGTGCTCCTGGTTCTTGGGCCTTCAGACTTGGACCATGACTTACACTATTTGCCCTCTAATTCTCCAGTCTTTGGACTTAGACTGAATTACACCACTGGCTTTCTTGATTCCCCAGCTTGCAGATTGCATATCTTGGGACTTCTCAGATTTCATAATTGTGTAAGCCAGTTCCTATAATAAATTATTTTGTGTGTTTTACTCTCAAGTCTTGGGTTGTCTCTTTGCACACATGTGCTGATAAGTACTCAGATGAAGATTCAAAGAAGATTCTCTATAGATCTCTGGAGTTCTTTCTCTGTGTAGTTCTCTTCTCTTCAATATGATGCTTTGTGAAGTCTAGCCTCCTTTGTTTCCCAACTTCCCAGCTCTGTCTTTTCAACTCAGAGAGCTTGCTGGAATCTTCGTTTTCCCCTCCCTGTGCTACTGCATGTGAATTCTCTCCAGGCAGTAAGTTGGTGTAATCATAGGGCTCACTTATTTGATTTCCTAACTCTCAGAGATCATTATACTTTGTTTCTTTATGTCCAATATCTTGAAAACTATATTTTCATATTTTTTTCCCAGTTTTAAAGTTATTTCTTTTGGTAGGGTAAACCTAGTCCCTGTTTCTCTATCTTGGTTGATGCTGGGAGTCTTGTCAAACAATTTTATTTAGAAAATATTTACAAACATTGTCTTTTTAAATTCAATTCCACTACAGACAAGTGATTCTTCCTTTCTACATTCTAATAATTATAACTAGCATAAAAATGTACTTAGCAATTAATGTTACACAGGGCTCCTCCCAAGTCACTTAAAATCTAATTTCATTTAGTCTAATTGGTTCCCAAAAAAAGAGTAAACATTCTTCAATGAACAGTTTTCTCCCAGAAATCTGCTTCTTAAGGATTCATAGGATCATAACATTTTATTACTAGAAGGTTCATTTGAATTTGCTTTTGGCCAATCTTATTTTATGATGATGATACTGAGACCCATACTGCAGAGATGCTTTGACAAAAAACATCAGTGACAGACATCTGGCCAAAGTAAATGATAGATATATTGTACTAGCAGGCCCAGCTTATGATTGGGTTATATTTAATTTTTAATTTAAGTGGTTGTGAGGCAGGATATATTTTCCATAGAAACAATGCAGTGAATTTGAGTCTATATTGTTAACATTGTATTATGAACACAGACGGGTACACTTTAGGTTAAATAGGTTTTTGTAAACTGATATTTGAATCAGTCACTGATGCTACTAGAGAAAAACGTATTTGGGTTCTAAATCAGAATACAAAGCCATCATCTGCCCTTTCTGGCTTCTGTAGGTTCTGTCAGTGGTTTTAGTTGATAGAAGTGCCATTCAAGCATTTTTTTTAAACAGCAAATTGTTAACTCGCTCTATTTCTTAATCAACATTAAAAAACTCTACCTTGAGTGAAAAAAAGGACATTTTCTTGAGAAGACACAGCATGTTTAGATTTAGACTGAGTAGGTCTTTCTAAGAGAAATTTATCTACATTTCTATTTGGTATTCAATGTTTGTATGTTGGAGACATCCTTTATCTGTCAGGATGAATTTACCCCTAGACTCTCTGGCTTGCATTTTCTTTGTGCTTAGTTCTATATCAGGTGTTATAGGGAATGAAATGAAGAAAACAAAATAATCTCATCAAACAGTTATAATTCTAGGAATTTATTCTAATGAGAGTATTAGAAAAATATGAAAAGGCATCTGTATAAAGTTGTTTATCTCAGCATTGTTTCTAATAACAAAGTTAGAAGCAATTGAATGCCCATCAATGGGACACTGGCTAAATAAATCATTGCCTGTCCATAAATTGTAAACTTCACAGTCATTATAAATGATGATATAATGCTAGTTTTATCAATGTGAAAAGATATCCATAAATAATTACTAAATGAAGATTCAAACAAAATAAAAAGAAGGTTAAAAACAGCTTTTATTATGTGAACCAATTTATTTAAAATTTTATGTAGGCGTACATATGTATGCATGTGTATAAAGGGTGAGTTGTCTATAAACATATTAAAATGCTAGTATGGTTATTTCTCTGGTTGATGGGACATTGTTTGAATTTAATTCCTTCTTCATATTTTATTTTATTTATAAGTTTTACTACAAATTGTACAATAAGACATTTCATTTTGAAAATAAATTAAGAGAATCCATGCCCTGTGAGAATTCAGTGTAGAGAGTCAAAAACAATCAGCAAAGAATATGACAATGTACAAATAAATATATCTTACCAGACATAGAGCAGCAAGAGCTGAGAAAAGAGGAAATATATGTGAGTTTTATGGAGGAGCTAGGACAGGACCTGGGCTTTGGGAGAAAACAGAGAGATTGGATAGGAAGAAAGAGAAAGGAGAACCTTTCAGGCAGAGTGCACAGTATGAGTAAGAAAGGAAGGTCTGGTTTGGTGAGCTGGCAATAGGTAGTGGTAGAAACACAATTGTATAGGAAATTTAGATTCAAAGTAGTTTCTAAAATTTGCAAAAACCACAGCAAGTACACTTGATCATCTTATCTATTTTTGGTTATTTTTTTAAATTGAAGTATAGTTGACTTACAATATTATATTAATTCCAGGTGTGCAACATAATGATTCAATATTTTTATAGATTATAATCCATTTAAAGTTATTACAAAAAATGGCTATATTTCCCTCTGCTGTACAATATATCTTTGTTGCCTATCTATTTTATACATGGTAGTTGGTATCTCTTAATCTATATTCCTATGTTCTCCCTCCCCAATTCCCTCTCCCCACTGTTAACCAATAGCTTGTTCTCTACATCTGAGTCTGTTTCTGTTTTGTTATATGCATTTAATTGTTTTATTTTTTAGATTCCACATATAAGTCATAACATAGGATATTTGTTTTCCTCTGTCTGACTTATTTCACTAAGCATAATACTCTCTAGGTCCATCCATGATACTCTCTAGGTCCATCCATGATACTCTCTAGGTCCATCCATGATACTCTCTAGGTCCATCCAATATGGCTGAGTAATATTCCATTGTGTGTGTTTGTGTGTGTGTGTGTGTATAGATATATACCACATCTTCTTTATCCATTCATCTGTTGATGGACACTTAGGTTTCTTCCATATCTTAGCTATTGCAAATAATGCTGCTATGAACATTGGGGTTCATGTATCTTTTCAAATTAGTGTTTTTATTTTCTTCGAATATATACCCAGGAGTGGAATTTCTGGGTCGCATTGTAGTTCTATTTTTAGTTTTTCGAGGAACCCCCATCCTGTTTTCCATAGCGTCTGCACCAATTTACATTCCCACCAACACCCTTGCCAACATTTGTTATTTGTGTTCTTTTGAAGATAGGTGTGAGGTGATATCTCATTGTGATTTTGATTTGCACTTCTCTGATGATTACTGACGCTGAGCATCTTTTCATGCGCCTGTTGGTCATATGCATGTCCTCTTTGGAAAAATGTCTATTCAGGTGTTCTACCCATTTTTAAATTGGGTTGTTTATTTTTTTGATATTGAGTTGTATGAGCTGTTTTGTGTTTTTTTTCCCACTGTGTTGACATTTGCACTGATGGTACGAAATTAAAGGTGGATAAAATCACTGGTGGCTTAGCATGAATCAAGGCAGTGACACAAAATTTTAGAGATATTTTTTCACTGCCACAAATTCACATTAAAAATCTGTTTTACTGAAGAATGTTCTCAATGAAGCAGTATAAAGTATTAAATTATTTATTAAATTATTTATTAAATCTTGAACTTTGAGTGTACATTATTTTTAATATTCTGGGTGATGAAATGGGATGTATACATAAAGCACTCTGCTATGTATTGAAGTACAGTGCTCATTTTGAGAAAAAGCACTTGTGCAATTGTTTGAGTTGTGACCTAACTAGACTTTTTTTTTTTTTTTTTTTGTGGAACAACATTTTTTTCTTGAAAGTGTGACTGCCAGGCAAATTACGGTTCTTTAGACTTGGTTATTTGACAGACATTTTTTTAAAAATGAGCAAAGTAAATCTTTAAGTCTTTCCTTTCAAGGAAGACAACTGACAAATAGTTTTGTTTGTTGCCAATGATAAAATTTCAGCTTTTACATGAAAATTAAAATTGTAGAAAACTTTCATCTGCTACTGTGAGTTTGGCTGCTTCTTCATACTTAAAGACTTTTCTGAAAGGATGAGGGGAGACATTAAAAAAGTAATTTTTTTGATAGTGAATAATAAAATGTAGGCAACATTTGGAAAAGTGGCATAACTCAGCATACAAACATTTTCCGAATGACCGATACATGATGTTACAAAATCATGTGTGTGCAAAAGATCCATTCATTGTGCAAGACAAACCAATAGATTTTAATGGAACAGAGTAGGATAAGTTCAATGATATGTTTCAGATTCCACACTGCAATTAACCTGTAAGACACCATTACTTGTTCAGTTTTGGTATAGTATCAAAGAAGACCTATCCACAGTTCTCTGAAAAAAAATATTAAAATATTACTCCATTTTCCAACTACACATTTGTGTAGGACAGTTTTTCTTCATATCCTTCAACTAGAACAGTATATCCTAAAAATTGAATATAGAAGCAGACTTGAGAATCCGGATGTCTTCTTTTTTTAAGTCAGAGTAAAGAGATTTGCAAAATGAAACATAAGATCACTTTTCTCAATAATTTTTTGTTAGGGATAATATAGCTATTTTTTAATAAAAAAATTTAACATGTAATGGATTTAATTATTATTATTTGAAGTGAATAAATAAATATTTTTAAAAGACCAGTTTTAGCTTCTAACATAGTAAATATCAATAGATGTAATCCACATAAACAAACTTTCTTTGGGGTGCTCCATAATTAAGACTGAAACGGGCCCTGAAACCTCAAAGTTTGTGAATTGCTTGCCTAGGTCATTCTGTGCTTCTTGACTCTTAATTTTCCCTGTGACCTATGGCTCCTATCCAGGATTGATTCTGTGCTGCTTACTGGACGAACTCCAGGCATCCATATGGTGGTCTTGATCCAGTGACAGCCTCAAACATTCCTTGAGGTACCACCTCTTACCCCCTCACCTTCCTGACTTCCACTCGCTAATAGGTGTTTGCCTTTCTTCCTTTTTTTCTTTCTTTCTCCTTTCTTTCTTTCTTTCTTTCTTTCTTTTTCTTTCTTTCTTTCTTCCTTTCTTTTTCTTTCTTTCTTTCTTTCTTTCTTTCTTTCTTTCTTTCTTTCTTTTTTTCTTTCTTGCTTGCTTGCTTGCTTGCTTGCTTTCTCTCTTTCTCTCTTTCTTTCTTTCTTTTTCTTTCTTTCTTTCTTCCTTCCTTCGAGTTTCAGTTTTTAATTTGGATAAAACTTAATTGTCTGACATGTAGGTTGAATGGTGACCAACATAAATTGTAAGTGTGAAACCCATAGGCTTACACAGCAAGAAAAAAGAATAATGCTTCCAATGTTCATAACTGACAATGAAGAAGTGCTTCACATAATACAGGTATTATGTATTCTATTCTGAATAGAGCAAATAATTTTACTTGAATCTTCTGTTGAAAACCATAGTGTTATGTAAAAAAGTATCAACATTAAATTACAAACTATTTGTAATTCACCCTTCCCTTATGTTCTAAGAAAAATGGGATCTAAAGAAGATACAATTTTTTCATGGGTAACAGTGGCAATATAGGTTACTTAATTCAATTCACAATTTTTCTGTTGTCAACTAAGGAAAACCAAAAATCTGCAAAAGAGAGGGGATTTTTATTGGAGTATAATTTTTATTGGAGTATAATATAATAATTGGAGTATAATTACTTTAAAATGTTGTGTTAGCTTCAGGTGTACAGCAAAGTGAATCAGTTATACATATACATATATCCACTCTTTTTTAGATTCTTTTCCCATATAGGTCATTACAGAGAATTGAGTAGAATTCCCTGTGGTATACAGTAGGTCCTTATTAGTTATCTATTTTACATATAGTGGCGTGTATATGTCAATCCCAATCTCCCAATTTATCCGTCTCCCCCTTTCCCCCCTGGTAACCATAAGTTTGATTTCCACATCTGTGACTCTATTTCTGTTTTGTAGATAAGTTCATTTGTACCATTTTTTAGATTCCACATATAAGCAATATCATATGATATTTGTCTTTCTCTGTCTGTCTTACTTCACTCAGTATAACAATCCCTAGGTCCATCCAAGTTGCTGCAAATGGCATTATTCTTCTTAATGGCTGAGTAATATTCCATTGTATATATGTACCACATCTTCTTTATCCATTCTGCTGTCAGTGGACATTTACATTGCTTCTATGTCTTGGCTATTGTAAATAGTGCTGCTATGAACACTGGGGTAAATGTATCTTTTTGAGTTACAGTTTTCTCTGGATATATGCCCAGGAGTGTGATTGATGGATCATATGGTAGCTCTATTTTTAGTTTTTTTAAGGAACCTCCATACTGTTCTCCATAGTGGTCATACCAATTTACATTCCCACCAACAGTGCAGGAGGGCTCCCTTTTCTCCACACCAGAAATGCAGATCAAAACTACAATGAGGTATCACCTCACACCAGTCAGAATGGCCTTCATCAAAAAATTCTACAAACAATAAATGCTGCCTTTCTTTCTAACAGGTAGGGAAATACATCTTCTTCTGTCCTGTGGGGATGGTTTTTGTGTGTGATACCCCAGTGTGGTTATTTGGTCATCCAAGGTCAGGGTTCTTTCAGTTCTCTCTACCCCAGGATGCCTGGATATTCCCTAGAAGGGTGAATCCAAAGTAAGTTCAAGAACAGCTCACATTGCTCCTAGAAACATGGCCACCCTTCCTCTCACTGTGATTGCTGACTAGGGTCCTCCTGCCTGACTCCCTCACAAATGGGGATTTCCCATTCTGAGGTGCTTTGTTTCCTCCTGAAAGTTGGATTCTTTTACATAATTCCCCAAATCCATTAAACTTGTGTATATGTGCCTAAGCCTTTATTAATGGCAGGGCTTGAGCTGTTTTTACCAGTGAGGTTCCTGTGTTCCAGCCGAATTGGATTTCAAGGATGTGCATCAGTGGAGTGTCTCCAACAGCACATGTGGACATAACTGACCTCAGCTGTGACCTACCTGGATACCTGCAACCTTATTGAGTACTTTCACATCTAGAGCATTGCTAAAAAGGAGTGTACAATTCTGTGTCTGACATGGGATCAAAACCTAGTTTTGCACTGGGTCTCTGCTTATTCCTATTCCACCGTATCACTGAAAAA
This sequence comes from Balaenoptera acutorostrata, assembly GCF_949987535.1. Classification (NCBI taxonomy): domain Eukaryota; kingdom Metazoa; phylum Chordata; class Mammalia; order Artiodactyla; family Balaenopteridae; genus Balaenoptera; species Balaenoptera acutorostrata. The sequence goes on from NC_080072.1 coordinate 91,946,327, forward strand.
AGGAATCTCTGATGCTATGGGCTCCTTTATCTCTGAACTACCTCTCCCTGCATTATGTTCTGGGGTAAGGAATCCTGGAAGAACTGTCATAACTTCCACCTTTGGAAGCTCCTGCTGGTTTACTGTCTTGAATTAAACTGTTGTTTTGTTTGTTTATTTGTTTGTTTTTTGCTTTGTTAACTTTCTCTCCAAGGACCACTGGAGACAGGCACTGGCAAAGACGGCACTGGAAACTTCTTGGGGACATCACAGCACCCAGTCATGCTTTGTTTTCTATTTTTTAATCCAAGCATTCTTTTCTCTGATTCTGATTCACATGGGTACTCTATTTGTTGTTTTAAGCTACAAATATAAGCTCTTCCAGAATAAAGATACTCTATGTGGCTCACAAATAAATGAATAACTCTTACACCCATTGGCAGAAGCTTTGGGGTCAATAAACATAGAGGCCTTGCTTCCTAGCTTCAGAGTCGACTATAATATTCTGTGAGAAGAATTGCAGCATATACTTTCACTTATAATTGTGTGAAATTTAGTGTTCACCGATTCTTTTGTGTTCCAAAACTCCCTGTGGTCTAACTTGAGGCAGTTTATCTGAGTCAGCAGGCATCTTATAAATAAGCTAAAACTCTGTATAACTAAGTGAGAATCACAGTCTAAGAGTAGAGTTGGAAAGGACATTTAGGGGTTGTTTTTATGGTAGCTTTAGTGATTATACAATTCATTTTTAGAGACTGACATCCTTGGTGGCGTCGCCATCACCTTCTTTCTTGTAATTCAGAAGCTAATTCTTAGCATTTCCCGAGGTCACATTAATTTTTATTTTGGTCCCATCTTTATTGCAAAAGTCCTCTTATATCACAAATGGATCAGACTACCCCTTGGTTCAAAATCCAACCTCCATGTCCATCCTTGTGTCTATTGATTTCCAGTGATCTCAAGCTAATTTTGTCCTCTCATAGCAGTGTTTCTTGGCCTTTCTTTATTAGTGGTGCTCAATCTTAGGGTCTACCTTTCATTTTCCTAGGTTAGAAAGGAAAGGGACCGAATTCTTTGATGTATTGTTTAGGAAAATGCTAGTCACTCTAACAATAAACTCCAAATTTACAGTAACTTACAATAAAATTGTATTTCTCACTCTCCTAAGTCTTATGCAATTCTCTACCACATGGTGATTCAGGGACCCACCTTGTGGCTCCTTCTTCCTTTAGGGTCTCAGCACTCTCTTGCTATATCTGGCAAATGGTGAAAGAGAGGCTGGAGAAGGCACATTTGCTTCTTAGCTGCCTTGATGCAGAAACAATATATGTTATTCCTACACACATTCCACTGGTGAGAGCTATTCATAAGGCCCACCAGGATGCAAGGGGATCTGGGAATGTCATTACTGGCTGGATACCTGTTCCCCAATGATAACTCTACAGTATGGAAGAAGAAATACAATTTTTTTATTGTGGTAGAATATACATAACATAAAAGTTATCATTTTAAACAGTTTTGAGTGTACAGTTCAGTGGAATTAATTCCATCCACATTGTGGTGTAACCATCACCACCACCCATCTTCAGAACTTGTTTCATCTTCCTAAATTGCTCTGTACCCATCAAACAATAATTTCCCATTTCCTCCCAACCCCAGGCCTTGGAAATCACCATTTTACTTTCTGTCTTTATGAATTTGGCTACTCTAGGTACTGCATACAAGTGGAATCATACAAATATTTGTCCTTTGGTGTCTGGCTTATTTCACTTAGCATAATGTTTTCAAGGTTCATCCATGTTGTAGCATGTGTCAGAATTCCATTCCTTTTTAAGGCTGAATAACATTCCATTGTGTGTATACACATTTTTTCATCCATTCATCTGTCAAAGGACACTTGGGTTGCTTTCATCTTTTGGCTATTGTGATTAATGATACTACAAACATGGGTAGACAAATATCTCTTGCAGTCCTTACTTTCAATTTTTTTTTAGTATATAGCCAGAAGTTCTGGATCATATGGTAATTCTATTTTTAATTTTTGAGGAACTATCACACTGTTTTCCATAGTGGCTACACTTTTTTACACTGGGGGAGCACATTATTGATGTGATTAATGTGTAACTTTTTTTCTTTCTCCTAATCTCCTCATATATTCAACATCACCATATTTTACTTTTCCTCCATCCATTTCCCTCAGATATTTAATTTGTGAAAGTTAGCTACTCATGAATTAGTGGATTATACAGTCTAACCACATCAAATCTGGGACATGGGGTTTTAGGAGGAGGATCTCAAGTGCTCAGAGGTTGAGAGTTCCTTGGTTGGGGAAAAGATTCTCAACAGAATGGCCTTCAGCACCACTCCTATTGTACTAGCGAATGCTGCCCCTAGTTAATTAGTGCTGGGTCTCTAGGGAAAAAATAGTTATTTGTCAACAGCTCAGAGTCTAAATCATACTTCTTAAACCTCCCCACTTTAAAGTTTTAATTAGTACTGCTTCTCCTGTTTGAATAGTTTTCAAATTCACATCTCACTTTGTTTCTTATTATTTCAGACCAGTCATGCCAATTTAAACAATTAATGAAGAGTAACAGTTGACACCTATAAGAAATGCCAATTCACAATCCCCGGGAATGTTGGAGTCAGGAAAATAATGGTGCTCTCCGTTACAATCAATCCTGGTTTCTCTTTATTCTGCCCTGTCCCTTAAGTTCACACTGGTCTGTGGGGGAGTTGAAAGCTCTTTTGTCCACAGGATCAGCCAGAGGCAAGACCACCCTGGTCTTCCAGTTATCAGTTGGAGCAGACTTTTGATTCTGGCGCTGATGCTACTACCCACCATTACCTAAGGAGTTGATCACTTCCCCTCTGGGAATCAGCTTTTTCACTTGCAAGTTGAAAGAGGTAAATTAGACTGGGAATTGAATTAGATTATCTTGCAGGCTTCTCCAAACTCCAAAAAGTCTATGACCCACCGCTTTCCTTGGCAATTTGTGGCTCTATGTAATGTCTTCCACACCTTTTATCAAAGCTAAGGAGACATTAACCAGCAACGAGACATTTTTCCTCACCCACAGATTTATTTGTGATCAAAATGTTTGAGGATCATTGTGTTCTTACATGGCAATACACAATCAAACACCAGATGCTCAGCATTCAAAATGAAAAAGGCAGCTGAACAATTTGATCTCTTCCATCTGATAAACTCTGATAACTAAGAGGCTGATACAGACGCCTCGACTGTGGCTCAGCCTGGGCTGCCCTCTCACAGGCTGTCTTGGCACCATTCAGGGATCCATCTCTGAAGTTGTGCAAGCAGCTGGTGAGCTGCTTGCACACCCTTGCAGCAGCATTTGAGGTGTGGAAGTCTGCGCAGTGGGGACGGGAGTGACAGCAGTTTTGTTTACTTAGCTACAAACTGCAGGCACTGAAGCAGGAGCAACAAAAGCCCAAAGAACAAGAACGAAGAGAAACAGATGATTCCACAGAGGCCTGTGAGACAGTATCAGATGTTTCGTCTAATGCTTTTAAGTGGAATTATACAAATCAGATTGAAACTGTTTTATAGAAGCCCCCAAATGACAATATGTTTACAAAGAAGAGGAATGTCGTAAAATCATCGCCATCTATATGGAAAAAAGGTATATATTTCTTCTGCCACAAGGGTGCAGCCATGTTTCTTGACACTTTTAGCAAGTGTAATTTGTATATGAGTAAACACTATTTATTGTTAACCTCATCTTTAGGACTCTGTCCAGGAGTTAGAAAATGGGTGTCCTCTGATGTGATAAACAGCCACATGAAAAATTGCCCAACTTTTGTCTTCCTCTCCCTCACTTCTTTCAGGTCCTTTACTCTCCAGGGTGTCCAGCGCTTCATAGGGTGGTTAAGGTCCTCTAACAACAAACAAAAACATTTCCTGTAATGATTCACACTAGTATTTTACTGACTTCCTGCTTTCCACCTGCAGGAGCTCTTGCATTTTAAAAGAGAATGTTGTTTATAGGGACGATGCCTAAACTATAGAAATAGGTCTCAAATCATGGCATTTCAGGTATAAAGTCACCTGTCTTATTTATGTTTGAGGGCAGAGGAAGCCGACAGTCACATCACTTATACTGACTATTTTAGTAGAATAGGTGACTATTCTACTTAAAATTCAGGCATCTTATACTGTACACATAGCATTATCTTTTCTATTAACTTCATTATTCCTATGAGCTGGGTTCAAGACTAAATTAGGCTGATATCATAAATCTCAGCTGGTGGTTGACTATAGTGCACACTTTGTAGATTCATCCCCTAATGAGTGAGATATGGTGTGATTTGTCTGGAAATATGACTTTATGCACTTCTTCCATTAGCCTTCATTTTCCTGCTCATCAGATTTGGCAGATAATTTTGCAGTCTGTTTTAATCACTTTAGGGTGAGCTCTCAGCACTGAGCAATGCCTTCACGCCTTAACAGCTACAGAATTCCATGGCCCACAGAGATATGTGTGAGGGAAGTCTGACTCAGTTTATTTGAAAAATAACCTTTCTGATATGCAAAATTGATGTAACTCTACTCACACTGGAACCAGAGGCAAAATTAATGACAAATTGCCTCTCAGCTTTTATTTCTATTTACCTATGCCTGAATATTCAGAGTCATTTAACAATTGTTTTGAGCTGAATAGATCAGGGGGAAGTTGAGGATACCCTGTACTTTTCAAGGGATCAGAAAGTCTGGTTTGGAAGAATAGTCATGGGGCTTTTGCCAGATGAATTACCTCTGGGGCCGGTGCTGGGGTGTGAGGTACCAGAAGGGGTAAGATGAAGATGGGGGAGTTAGAATTGCCTTGGGGATTAACTTTCCCTGTGAGCTGTGCCTTCAGCCAACTGGCTCCAACCCTGAGCCATGTGAATAAGAGTCAGATCCCTAGTCACTCTGTGCATCAGTTTTCTTTCTTTTTTTCCTTTTCTACTGTAGTTTATTAGAAGATATTGAATATGGTTGCCTGTGCTATACAGTAAGACCTTGTTTATTTTATATACAGACTTATCTTTCTCTGTCTCTGTCTTTTGCTATCTGACTTCCCTCACTTAGTATGATAATCTCTAGGTCCATCCATGTTGCTGCAAATGGCATTGTTTCATTCTTTTTTGTGGCTGAATAGTATTCCATTGTATATACATATGCCACATCTTCTGTATCTATTCATTGTGGGTGGACATTTCGGTTGCTTCTGTGTCTTGGCTATTGTAAATAGTGCTGCCGTGGACATTGGGTTTCATGTATCTTTTTGAACTAGACTTTTCTCTGGATGTATGCCCAGGGATGGGATTGATGGATCATATGGTAACTGTACTTTTAGTTTTTTAAGGAACTTCCATACTGTTCTCCATAGTGGCTGCACCAATTTACATTCCCACCAACAGTGTAGGAGGGTTCCCTTTTCTCCACACCCTCTCCAGCATTTATTACTGGTAGAACTTTTGACGATGGCTATTCTGACTGGTGTGAGGTGATACCTCTTTGTAGTTTTGATTTGCATTTCTCTAATAATTAACAATGTTGAGCATCTTTTCATGTGCTTATTGGACATTTGTATGTCTTCTTTGGAGAAATGCCTACTTAGGTCTTCTGCCCATTTTTTGATTGGTTTTTTTTTTTTTTTTTTTATTGAGTTATATGACCCGTTTGTATATTTTGGAAATTAAGTCCCTGTTGGTCACATCATTTGCAAATATTTCCTCCCAGTTCGTTAAGTTATCTTTTCATTTTGTTTATGGTTTCCTTTGCTGTGCAAAAGCTTTTAAGTTTGATTAGGTCCTATGTGTTTATTTTTGCTTTTCTGTCTTTTGCCTTGGGAGACTGGCCTAAGAAAACATTGATATATGATTTATGTCATAGAATGTTTTGCCTATGTTCTCTTCTAGGAGTTTTATGGGGTCATGTCTTATATTTAAGTCTTTAAGCCATTTTGAATTTATTTTTGTGTACAGTGTGAGGGAGTGTTCTAACTTCATTGATTTACATGTGGCTGTCCAGTTTGCCTAACACCACTTGCTGAAGAGACTGTCTTCTCTCCATTGTATATTCTTGCCTCCTTTGTCAAAGATTAATTGACCATAGGTGTGTGGGTTTATTTCTGGGCTCTCTATTCTGTTTCATTTATCCTATCCATATGTCTGTTTTTGTGCCAATACCACACTCTTGATTATTGTAATTTTGTAGTATTGTCTGAAGTATGGGAGTGTTATGCCTCCAGCTTAGTTCTTTTTCCTCAGGATTGCTTTGGCAATTCTGGTTGTTTTATGGTTCCATATAAATTTTAGGCTTATTTGCTCTAGTTCTGTGATAAATGTCATGGGTAATTTGGTAGGAATCATATTAAATTTCTAGATTGTTTTGTGTAGTATGGCAATTTTAACAATATTAATTCTTCCAATCTAAGAGCATGGGGCTATCTTTCCATCTCTTCTTAAATCTTCTTCAATTTCCTTTATCAATGTTTTATAGTTCTCAGCATATAAGTCTTTCACCTCCTTGGTCAGGTATATTCCTAAGTATTTTATTCTTTTTGATGTAATAGTAAATGGGATTGTTTCCTTAATTTCTATTTCTGATAGTTCATTGTTAGTGTATAGAAATGCAACAAATTTTTGTATATTAATTTTATATTATCAAATTTAGTGAATTAATTGATGAGCTCTAGTAGTTTTCTGGTGGTGTCTTTAGAATTTTCTACATGCAGTAACATGTCATTTGCAAACAGTGACAGTTTTACTTCTTCCTTTCCAATTTATATTCCTTTTGTTTCTTTTTCTTGTCTGATTGCTGTAGCTAGGACTTCCAATATGATGTTGAATGAAAGTGGTGAGAGTGGGAATCCTTGTCTTGTTCCTGATCTAGAGGAAATGCTTTCAGCTTTTCATTACTGAGTATGATCTTAGTTGTGGGTTTGTCATATATGGCCTTTATTATGTTGAGTTATGTTCCCCCTATTCTCACTTTTTGGAGAGTTTTTATCATGAATGGATGATGAATTTTGTCAAAAGCTTTTTTTGCCTTTATTGAGAAGATCCTATGGTTTTTATTCTTCAGTTTGTTAATGTGGTGTATCACGTTGATTGATTTATGGATATTGAAAAATCCTTGCATCCCTGGGATAAATCACACTTGATCATGGTGTATGATCTTTTTTATGCATTATTGGATTCTCTTTGCTGATATTTTATGGGGATTTTTGCATCTATGTTCATCAGTGATATTGACCTGTAATTTTCCTTTTTTTGTGGTATCACTGCCTGGTTTTGGTGTCAGGGTGATGCTGGCCTTGTAGAATGAGTTCAGGAGCATTTTTCCTCTGCAATATTTTGGAATATTTTGGAAGAATAGGTGTTAACTCTTCTATAAATATTTGGTAGAATTCACCTGTGAAGCCATCTGGTAATGGACTTTTGTTTGTTGGGAGTTTTTAAAAAATTATTGATTCAATTTCTTTACTGGTAATTGGTCTCTTCATATTTTCTATTTCTTCCTGGTTCAATCTTGGGAGGTTGTACATTTCTAGGAATTTGTCCATTTCTTCTAGGTTGTGCATTTTATTGACATGGAGTTGTTTGTAGCAGTCTCATGGAATACCTTTTTCCATTCCCTCACTTTCAATCTGTGTGTGTTTTTAGATCTGAATTGAGTCTCTTGTAGGCAGCATATTTGCAGGTCTTGTTTTTGTATCCATTCGTGTGTCTCAGTTTTCTTATCCTAAAAGGGGACTTTCTCTTAAGATCAATAAAGTTAAAGAGAAAACTAAGGATTCAGAACTCCCCAGAATGTGTCACTTTTGTATGAGGATTATTTTGTGCTAAAGGCAATTGAGACCCTGTGGGTTCAAGAGAAACTACTGCCCTACCCTGAACTACTTAGGAGAATTTAAATTGGGGATTTTTTCCTGAACAGACTTATTACTGGAGATAAATTTTATCTAAGTGGCCCCATCTATATGGCAGGGCAGACATCTAAGTACCAAAAATCTGCTCTTCTTATCATCCTATGAATGACCCTCCTGTCCTTGGAAGCCCCAGACCCCTATCTCATTCCTTAGCTCGGATGGCTTATATTCCTCATTTTATCTTTCTGTTTCTGAACCTCTCATGTATGTGGTGTTTTGGTATATATGAAATTAAACTTGATTTTCTTCTGTTAATATGTCTTATGTTGATTTAATTCTTAGACCAACCAGGAGAACCTACAAGGGTAGAGGAAAGTCTTCCTGACAGAAGCACTCATTCCATGAGTGTGAGAGTTCAGCACACTGGACACCAGAGACAAGGAGATGTTGACATTATTTCTATCTCTGTCTATAAATCCTCTTCCTTCTTTTCCAGTTTGTGTCCTTTTCAGTCAATTTATATCCTGAGTTATCTTTAAACTGGGATTAGCATAACTCACTGTTCTTTGAAATACTCACTAAATAATAGACACTCTGGAACATCTCTTGATGTTTAATAGATGTCAAATACTGGTAATATGCTGTTATTAAAAATGTTAGTTTCCTGAAGTGACTCAGAGTTGACTTATTTTTCCTTCTGTACAGAGAAATCTATTTGCCTGTACAATGGCACCCTAGAAAGATGTGGAGTGGTGAATAATTTAATAATTGTACAAAAGCATTTTGCTCTTCAACAAAGCATATAAAAATGGAATAACATTTTAGTTCAAAATAAACTTTATCTTAACATTAATTTTTCCCATTTGTTCTTACACTTTCAAAAGTCAGAAAGAAAAGTGAAATTCTCTTGATCAATGTGTAAAAACCAGAGTTTATTTTTAAAAAAAATCTATCCTATCTATCTATATCCAGTTTGCTCCACAGAACAATAGCTGGCTTTACCTAGAGTTGAGCTCTGAATTTTACTCATGGCTATGTTAAGGACACCTGATAATCTGTTCTTATCAGGTATTAATATTGGAGTGACACCTGGTGAAAAATTGCTATAATTGGTTATCTGAACTGCTGAAAAGAAAATCACCGTCCCCTAGTGGCATCATTCATGCTAGAAGCCCATGATACCAAACCTAGATTTAATACCTGATCTAACTGCAGTTTCAGCCTCTCACAGAAATTTAATCTTAATTAACCAGTCTGGAATTTTCTGGTCAAGCATCAGTAAGGTAGTCTGTCACAGGGACCCTCTCCATCCCCAGGAGGAAGAAGAGGCATCAGTATGAGAAAACCCTTGCTCTTTCCTCCCTTCACAAAAGATGTCCTGGTCTAAAAAGAATAATTTCTTTTGTTTTGCTAGTAGCTCCCTTGCCCCACCATTTTTCCTATAAAAGCCTTCCATTTTGTACAACTCCTCTGAACACTGCTCTAGTTGCTAGATAGGATGCTGCCCTATTCATGAATAGTTGAATAAGGCAATTAGATTTTCCAACTTACTTGGCTGAATTTTGTTTTTTAATAGAACCAATTGAAGGTATTTCAACAAGGAAGGGTATTATAGGTTAAACCTGAAGAATACATATGGCTTTATGATTATTGTGGTAGTATGGAATTCTACATTTAGAACATATATAATAGTTAATGGAAAGATTTAAGATTTGGTTTTTCTCACTCTCTCCAAAAGCAATTTGGAGAACTGAGGAAAGCTCAGAATTCATGTCAGTGAATCTAGATATGAGCCTTGGTACTATGATTTACTCACTGTATAAATGAGAACAGAATAGGTTTTGTCCTCTGTAACTTGAGATAAAATGAGCTTATTCTATCCTTCTTATCTTTCAGGGCTATTGTGATGTTCAAAAAAGATAACATGATATTCTTTGTACATTGCAAAGGATTTTGTGAATGACAGATTCTATTTATCAATGGTATAAGTATAAGAAAATAATAGGCTTATGATGGAAATAAAAAAATAAGGAATGAGGGAAAACAAAATGTATTTTTGAGTGGTCACTGTGTAACAGACATTTTAGAATTTTTTAGCACATTTAATTCTCCCTACACGGTAAATGAAATGATAAGCAGTCCCTCCGTTTCCAAATGAGAAAACCAAAGTCAGAGAGTTTAAGTAACTTGCTTAAGATGACACAGCTAGTAAGCACTTGAGTTAGTACTTCTTTCATTAAACAATCTGTTTTTCTGTACAGAACATTTTTCCTCTTTCAAACATAGCTCCATGATGGAAAGGCTTATATGCACATTTGTTTACTCATTTGTTTGTTCCATAAATATTTATTCTCCGTTAAACTACTAAGTCATTGACCTGGTTCCTTCGAGGAAACAGAAATGAATAAAATACAGTCCTTGTTCATATGGAGTCAAAGTCCACAGTCTCCAGTCAATTCTTGGCTTTCCTTGCTAATGGTAGGATGAAGAATAATTAAAAACACTGGGAAATAGAAGCTCTGTAAGCGGATTCTTAGAGGAGGATGAAGTTATTGAATTTGCTTCAGTTTCTAGTCAGTTAAGAGCCAAGCAGAAACCTTTGTTGTTGTCTGGTTGAAAATGGAAAATATATCACCATATTCTCTTTGTTTGGTAACTGGAGTATTAAGACTGTAAACAGAGCTGTTGAGGGTGCTGGCTGTGGATTCAGAAAGCTCTGTGTTCAACTCCAAGCTCCACTTACCAATTGTACACTTGGAAATTCACTTCTCTTCTCCAAGCTTCAACTTCATTAAGCATAAATGTACTTTTAACTGTAAAATTAGAATAAACCCATGCCCCCAAAGTTGTTAAGATGATTAAATGAATGAGTGTGTGTGTGTGTGTTTGCATGCACGCCTGTGTCTGCATGGTGTATAATGTACGTTAAGTACTCAGCATGATGCCTGTTGTTTGGCAAGCAGTCCTCAAATGATAGCAATTATTATAATTATTTTGTCTTTGAGGACACAAATCATTACTCTGAATGTCAGTTTTGATTGCAAACAGCAGCTGATCCAGATAACCTGCTTAGCAGATTGGGCTAAATATAGGACTATTTTAGGTTTATTTATATTGGATTGTTCGCTTTATTATTTTTAATGAAATTCCTGGTAACAGTTTTCTTTGCTTTGTTTTCATAAGAAGGTGGGACAGAAAGGAAATTGAGGCTAATTAAGGGTTTGAATTACTTGACCTACAGGAAATTCTGTTTTATGGCCTTTGCCTTTAAAATACTCCCTTTTTCCTGACAAGTTCATTTTAATTATAGATGTTACATTCATGGAATGCTTACAGTTCATTAGACCATATTCTAAGTGATTTTCATGAATTAATCTATTCTTCTAAAACCTAATGTGGTAGGTACAACTCTTGGGCATCTATTCGGCCTGCTGGTATCCAGAGGAACATGAACCAAAAGAACAACAAATGTTAAGTGGGGCTGTTGCTTTAGAAGACCCGGAGGAGGATCCATTTTACAGATGAGGACGCTGAGGGACAAAAATATCAACCCACCTGTCCAAGCGTGTAAGTGGTAAGGCTTAGAATGAACATAACCAGCCTGGCTCCCAAACCCATATTTGCAACACCTCCAGCACAAGCCTCCCATAAAGCCAACTAATTCTACATGTTTCCTGGAATACTGAAGTCATGACTTGTTCCAGTAAGGAAACACACACAGGCACAGTGATTAGTGAGCCTCGCTGGGCCTGTGACAAACCAAACATTTTCTTCACTGCATTACAATGAAAGAAGAAGATAACTAGACTGGGAATTAGCGTCCATGAACTCTGGCTTAGGGCCTAATACCAGTTTGCTGTGTGACCTATATAAGTGACTCTCTAATCCTCAGTTTCCTCATCTATAAAATGAGGTATTGGGCAAGATGATCTCAAGGGACTCTCCCAGCTCTAAAAGTCAGTGTTGTTTAAATCTGTGATGTGTAAAATTAGGCAAAATTCCATGTTAGAACTACTGTAGGTTAAGGTGGCTATTATAAGTGGCCACTGATAAAATAGCTTATCGAAGCAGGAGGGGGAGCCAGATAATTGTTTTGTTTTGCTTTTCCCCTTCATAGTCTAGCCCAGATCAATTCACTGTTAGCTGTTCTCTTAGAAAGCAAAGAGCTGGGTCCTGGAAAGATGTGGCATAGAGCGGGCAAGTTTTGATGGTGCTGGAATGAAGGTGGGAGGGCATAGAAGAATGGGGGCTTAGAGAGCTTCCAGGGAGAGATGGCAGGGGCAGGTGCCCAGGGGTTGATGGTGAGAAAAGTGGTGGTGATGCTCTGCTCTTCACTTCTTCTCAGAATATCATTCCTTTTGTGGAGCTTTTCTTTCTCCAATGACTCCCATGTCTGGGAGCTGACATGTCACTTAAATTGGCCAATCAGAATATTTCCTTGGGATTTAAAAAAAAAATATATTACTAAGAGGGAGAAGGGGTAACTCCTCTCTGGTGGGGTGTGAGGCACAGGACCTATCAGCAAGCTTATTCCCCAATTTGTGGAAGAAGTGAGTTTGAGAGATTAGTACTGATCTGCAGATAGAAGCATATCCTGAAAATGTTAGAATCTCTTGTTCTATTTGTTCCAGAAGCCAAGCTCACACATCTATTTTTTTTTTAAATGCAACCATTTCTTGGACTCTCTAGGCTAAAAAAACCTCTCTCTGTCTAAGCTGGCTTAAGTTGGAGTTCTATAACTTGAAAAAAGGAAATAACAGGAACAATTCAATTCACCGATAATTGAATTCAAATCAGTTAGACTCTGAAACCAGAATCCATGAGCCAACAAGAAGGATGTAAAATTTTACTGGTTGTTGCATTTTTCTGTTGTAAAGATGCATGGCTTTCATCAGCTTGTCCAAAGGGGGTGTGAATCAAGAAAGGATAAGAACAATTGCACCAGGGAGTTTGCAGGCAGGAGTGAGATCACTTCTGCAGGAGTTCAATAAACAGCCGTTGAATGAATTCAGTACACATCAAGTAAGTGCCTGCTGAGCTTCAGATATGGCACTAGGTTCATGAAGGACACAAAATGAATGGCATGGCCTCAAACAGAGCACATCTTGTATGCGAGACACATGGCTAAAGTGAAACAGAGTGGAGTAATTTTTGTAACAGAGGCACACAGTGTGGGCCCCTGTGGGAGGCAGGAGCTGATGGCTGATTCTCACTAGGGGATCAGGAAGACTGAGCAAAGTGCTTTGCACACACGTGAGTCTTCAAAGCTTTGGCACAACATCATTCACCTGCATAGCATAGTGGCTGGGAACTCAGACCCTGGCGTCAGCCAACTGGGTTCAAATCCTCCCCAATCTACTCACTAGCTGTGGGGCCTTGAACCTGGCATTGATGAGCTTGAATAATAATAGTAGCTCCCTCACAGTGTAAAAGGCTGGTTACAACAGTTGGTACAGAGTAAGGAGGACATTGTGGTGGGAGTGGTTTAATTAGGGGAGATGATGGAACAGAGTCCAGGCTGAGAGGGCTGTGGGACAACGGCAGAGAGGCAGGGAATTGTGCGTTATGATCAGGAGTAGCAGTGTGGTTCGCTTAGAACCCAGTGTCCATCAGATGACTTTGGAGAGACAAATCGGAATGCCCTGGAGGCCAGGCTCAGGAGCTGGAGAGGAAGTGGGGCCATCAGAATGTCCTATGCAAAGGAGTAACATGATTGGAGCTGGGAATTAGGATAAAAGCTGACTGCAGTGTAGAGAAAGGACAGTCCAGGGGAGATATGGTGGGTGACATAGGGGAATAAGGGTAGGGTTGCCCAGTGGATAAGAGCTTAGGCTTTGGAGTCAGGTCAGACAAGGTTTCAATTCTTGCCTCTGTCCCTATTTATATCACTTTGGAAAACTTACTCCATTTTCCAAGAGTTATTCTTTAAAATGATGATGGAAATAGTACTTACTTCATGGGATTGTTGTGAGGCATAAATGAGGTAATGCTTGTTAAAGAGTTAAATTTTTAACTGGCACATAGCAAAACACTTCATTTTTAGTTATTATTATTATAATAATCTTGGATAACAATGAAGAGGTATTTCTTCCAAGCCTGGATCTTTCCTGGTCCCCAGCTCACTTTCATCTCAGATCCAACAGATAGGGCTTGTCCAGTAAAGATCCCCCAGACAAAGGCATCCAGCACTCATAGGGTCTAGAATTAGGCCCTGGCAGCTCTGAGACAGGCTGAGACCTGGGATCTGGGACCCTTTGCTGTACTGCTTGAACCTGGACAAACATCTCTGAGCAACAGAATACAAGGAAACTATATGGGACTAAAAATAACTGCGTGCATGCACAGTTGGGGCAAATTAATGACAAGATACAAAAGACCAAAACCCAACTGCCGCTTCTGAGGTGTCGGGAGCAAAAGCAGGATACTGCCCATGATCCCTGCACACAGCACCACCAAGGAGGTGGGCAGACCACCTAAGCCACCCCTCTGGCTGGACCCATGGGTCTGCTCCTACCCTCACCCCATTTAAGACACCTGCTCACCCCCCTCAGGAAGCGAGCAAGGGAACCTGTTACCTGTTTTCACTCTGTGCGGCACAAGTGCCAATAAAGCCTTGCCTGAATTCCTTGTCTGGCCTCTTATCAATTTCTACTGATTAAACAGTCCAAGAACCTGGGTCAGTAACAGCTCTACCTTCTTTCCTGCCAGCATCTTTTCCCACTAAGCAGCACCCCCACTTTACATTTGTTGTTCTTTTTGGTTTATGTTACTCTGGGTGTCGGCAGGCCCACAGCAAATGGATGCCTGAACTTGGCTGTGAATATGGCTCAGAAGTGGTCATAATTACCTCAATGCCTGTTTCCATTTGAGCACATGAACTGAGCAGCAATCAGTTCTCTCTATGAACAAAGGCTAAATAACTGGGCTTGTTGCTTAAAATGAGCGAAATCTCTGTGATATTTGTAATGTAATTCCAGACAGAGAAAAAAGCATTTCAAATGGAAAGTGAATTGTAAGCCAAAAATGAGAACTCGCTTCTTCCTTTTTGAAATCCAGGTTCAAATGGTTGACTTTCATTTGAAAATACTAAAGAAACAGGAAGAAAAAAAATTTTAATGAGGTATTTCAGAGCATGGAGCAGGTATATATGGCCAGGCCATTCATTCTACCATTTGTTAACTTTATTCTATTGATCTGAGGAAAATTTTCCTTCAATTGTATTGTTCTTTCAATTTAATCTTTGAAATTAATAAAAAGCTCCTGCTCTGCCTGCAATCTGATCCCCTCAAACCCTTTGGACATTAACAAGATAATGTTAACGTCTCCCCAAAATTGACACACATGATGGTTGTCTAATGGCTACTAATTTCTTTAAAATTCATGTCAGTAATGATGATTATAATAAGCATTTGGTGGGAATGTAAATTGATACAGCCACTATGGAGAACAGTATGGAGGTTCCTTAAAAAACTAAAAATAGAACTACCATATGACCCAGCAATCCCACTACTGGGCATATACCCAGAGAAAACCATAATTCAAAAAGACACATGCACCCCAATGTTCATTGCAGCACTATTTACAATAGCCAGGATATGGAAGCAACCTAAGTGTCCATCAAAAGATGAATGGATAAAGAAGATGGGGCACATATATACAATAGAATATTACTCAGCCATAAAAAAGAAATGAAATTGAGTTATTTGTAGATGGACCTAGATTCTGTCATACAGAGTGAAGTAAGCCAGAAAGAGAAAAACAATTACCGTATGTTAACACACATATATGGAATCTAAAAAAAAAAAGAAATGGTTCTGACGAACTTAGGGGAAGGACAGGAAAAAAGATGCAGACGTAGAGAATGGACTTGAGGACATGGGGAGGGGGAAGGGTAAGCTGGGATGAAGTGACAGAGTAGCATTGACATATATACACTACCAAATATAAAATAGATAGCTAGTGGGAAGCAGCTGCATCACATAGGGAGATCAGCTCGGTGCTTTGTGACCACCTAGAGGGGTGGGTTAGGGAGGGGGGGAGGGAAATGCAAGAGGGAGGGGATATGGGGATATATGTATACATATAGCTGATTCACTTTGTTATACAGCAGAAACTAACACAGCATCGTAAAGCAATTATACTCCAATAAAGATGTTAAAAAATAATTAAGTTAAAAACAAAAAAAACAAAAACAACAACAACAAAAAGAACATTTATACGGTACTCACTATTCCAGGCAATGTTCTCAGGACTTTATATTTTGCTATCTCATTTGATCTTAACCCTAGAAATGAGGTAATATTATTACTCTATTTTTTGATGAGGAAACTGAGTCATAGGGAAGGAGGTTAAACAATGTGGTCAAGGTCACATAGTTAGGAAGCTATGGAGTTAGGATTCAAACCCAGATTATCTGTCAACTGTATATCTTTAACCACAATTCTATGATAACTGACTTTGTGTTCTTGTGGTTTTGTGTTGCTAGCATGTAAACATCACCTAAATTAAGATTAACAATCACCTCCATAATAGTTTTAATTAAAATTCCACAAGATTGAAAGACAAACTGGATGTCAGAATATTTTCAGTCTCTAAGATTATTTTAGCTCATGTCATGGAGAGGCTAAGGCCCTTTATTGGAATGATGGACTCCATCTTGTGTTCCTGGCCTTTTAAGTTCCTTTGCCTTCTAGGTAATTTCTTCCTTTCCTCATAGCTCCTCAAATTTCTTTATTTTTTTGTATTCTCATACCTATTTTTTTTTTTCTTCTCCTTGTCAACTTGTCATCCTATTGCTATTGTGCTGTAGCACAAATTAACCTTCTTCCTAGAAATAAGCAACAAATTAACTCTTCAGGAATCCTTCTACTATACTTGGGGTGTGTGTCAAATGTATCAACAACATTTAAACCTATCTGACACCAGCTTCTATGTGTGGGTTCTTTCTCCACACCAAACAATTCTTCAACACCACCTGTGTGTCCTACAATTCAACTCAGTTCTGAAGCTATCTACCTGGAGTTCACATCAGATCCCACAGGTTAAGGGCTCAGTCCCACGAGACTGCTACCTACTACCCCCTACTTCAGATGTCAATTGAAAGTCCAGGTTGTTACCTGTGCTTCTGACTGACTGGCTATAAATCAGAAATTCCCAAGAACCCCTTTTTGGGTTTGATTAATTTTCTAGAGTGACTCACTAAACTCAGGACACCAGTTTACTTGCCAGATTATCAGTTTATTACAAAGGATATTAAAGGATATAAACTAGGTGAAGAGATACATATGGTGAGGTCCTGAATGCAGGAGTTTCTGGCCCTGTGGCATGGAGTTGTAGAATTTGGGGGCCAGCATGGCAGCATGTTGATGTGTTGTGGTTCACCAACCTGGAAGGTCTCCCAGCCCAATCTTTTTGGGTTTTTTTTGGAGGCTGAATTCCATAGGCATGATTGATTAAATCATTGGCCATTGGTGCTTGAACTGAATCTCTAGCTCCTCTCTGCTCCCCAGGTTGGGAGTGGGGTTGAAAGTGCCAACCCTCTAGTCAGAGGGTTGGTTCCCCTGGCAACCAACCCCCATCCTTAGGTAACCTAGGGGTTTTCCAAAAGTCACTTCATTAACATAACAAAGGACACTTTTGGGCTCTCATCACTTAGGAAATTCCAAGGGTTCCAAGAACTGGAAGAAGACAAAATATACATTTATTATAAATCACAATATGACACATCTATAATTTTTTTGCTGTAGTGTAGATATACAAACTAGTGACCTTACTAGTGGAAATTTTCTTAAAATGAAAAAAGAAGAAGGGGGTTGCATTGCCTTTAAATCCTGATCTATTACTAATTTTTTTTTTTAATTAAAAGTAATTAACCACATGAATTTGCTTGCTAGGGCTGCTATAACATAGTAGTATAGAATGGCTGGCTTAAACAAATTTGTTTCCTTACAGTTCTGGAGGCTGGAAGTCTGCTGTCAAGGTGTCACCAGGATTGGTTTCTTCTGAGGGCCATGAAGAAAGAATCTGTTACAGGTCCCTCTCCTTGGTTTGTAGGTGGCCACTTTCTCTCTGTGTCTTCATATCACCTTCTCTCTCTGTGTCTCTGTGTCCAGATTCCCTCTTTTTATAAGGAGACCGGGCATATTGGATTAGGGCCCACCCTAATAACCTAATTTTCACTTAATTACCTCTGTCAAGACCCTACCTCCAAATATAGTGACATTCTGAGATATTGGAGGTTAGAACTTCAACATGTGAATTTGGGAGCAGTGGCATAGTTCAGTTCATAACACCTTACAAAGTAAAAATTGTCCAGTAGATTTACTTTTATCCTAAAAAATAAGAGTTTTTATGGGGAGGTTTTTCTTTCAGTGGCAATAGCAGAGTACGTAGAAAAAATGATTGCAAGTACAGACCATGCTGTGTTTCTGGAAATTATCACAATATCACCAGTGTCTTAAGGTGGACTCTTTTTTTCAATAAAAACAGTGCTATAACTGAGGATTGCATTTCTGACAATAGTTTTGGTACTAAGTTTTTTCCTCCATTTTCCCCATCTGGTGTAAGGTCCAGCTTTCCAACTCTTTCTTTCGTGCCTTCTGATTCTTTGGATCATAATGACATCTGAGAACTTTTTACTGGGACCTCCCTTCCCACATTTTAAAAATAGTGAAAATAGGGACATCCCTGGTAGACCAGTGGTTAAAACCACACACTCCCAGTGCATGGGGCCTGGGTTTGACTCCTGGTCAGGAAACTAGATCCCACATGCCACAACTAAAGATTCCACGTACTGCAACAAAGATCCCTCCCATGTCAAAAAAGATCCCACGTGTCCCAACTAAGACCCAGCACAGCCAAATAAATATTTAAAAATAAATAAATAAAATAAAATAGTGAAAATAATGATCTTCTCCAGGGGTTGTTGAGGGTTACATAATATTAGCTGTGGAAAGACTCTTTCTCTTAATTGTATATAAATGAGTTTGCTCCCTATTTAAATTGTGAACTCCTAGGGAACAGGGAATGCATTCAACTCCCAATGGATAAAAGTAGGCACTAAAATAAATGTTTGTTGAGTAAACAAATCAATTCTATGATAAAAAGCATTATACTTTGTTTGAAATTCTAAAATAATCTAGTTTCAACAAGGTATAAGATCCAAGGAGGAATATAAACCTGGGAACAGGCTAAAGGTATGACTTTGGAAGTGGAGGGTTGTAATGACAGGATTATCAGATACAGAGCTGGGTTTTTCAGGAAAATGTGTTCCCAGTGGATCTAGGAAAGAATCAGTAGTATGGGTTGAATAGTATCCCCCCAAATTCATATGTTGAAGTCCTAACCCCCCTTACCTCAGAATATGACTATGAAAATAAGGTCACTGAATATGGAATCAGTGAGGATGAGTCATACTGGAGCAGAGTATCCAATATGACTGGTGTCCTTATAAAAGGGGAAATTTGGACCTAAAGACAAGCATACTGGGAGAACGTGATTTGAACATGAAGGCAGAGATGAAGTGATACTTCCACAAACCAAGGAGTCTAAAGATTACCAGCAACTCACCAGAAGCTAGGAGAGCAGATTCTCCTTCACAGTCTTTAGAAGGAACCAATCCTGCCAACACCTTGATCTTGGACTTCGGACTTCCAGGACTGAGACAATAGATTGCTGTCATTTAAGCTGCCTAGTCTATGGTGCTTTTTTGTGGCAACCTAGGAAACTCAAACAATAGGACTGGCAACAATGAGGGCCAGCTGGTTAGGGTACAAGTCAAGACTCTTCCATCCTAAGAATCACTGTTTTGGGGTAAGGAATGGGACACCAATAAATCTGAAAAGAATGTGAGAATGGGAGTTTGGTAGATTGATATATGAGGCAGCTCTTGAGGACTTTAGCCCTTTAGTATGGGGGACTCAAAACTATTTAATGGGGATAAAAACCAACTATAAACTTTTAAAATTTTTGGCAGGGCCCTACTGGGTTTCAGAGGGTCAGGGTGAGAATGGATAACAAGGTTGAATTAAGATGGTTGTTTGACCATTATGGACGAAGAGATATATCAATGAGGATAGGTTAAATTTTATGTTATGTTGTGGCAACAAACAGCCCCAAATCTTAGTCATTTATAACAACAAAGGTTTATTTTGTGTTTGGGCCATATATCCAACATGGCTTGGGAGGAAACTCTGCTCATCAGTGTACTGGGATGATGGGTTCTACATTTTAAAAGATGCTTCTATGACCACCACAGGAGAGGGTATGATGCACAGCAAATAACATAGTAGCTCTTGAGACATCTATCGGAAGTGGCACATGTCACTTCCCCTCACATTGCATTGATCAAAGAAAAATTTCAGGGGGTGCAATAATTGAACTTGAGGGTGGTCTTAGGGACCCCCAATAAAGCTTCCAAGTGGTAAGAAGAGGCATTAGAAATAATCTCACAGATGAATCCTTTGAAAACAGCCAAGTAACACACAAAAGATGCTAAGAGATGCTGGGAGTGGAGGCAACCGATTAACTGTCAACCTGACACAACTTATAAGAGGCCAAGACAGGCTGCTTTGGGATTTAACAGAGGACATTTGAATGCACATTAATGTCGACACAGATAAACATCAGAATAAATAGTTTACCGATGATATAGCTGAAGGTTATTTGGAGGTCAATGTCCACTATGGGAAAGAATAACAGCACATCTCCAAACTGGGTCTAAAAGAGTACTTTTAACCAAAGGTAACTGTTTATTTGCTAAACCATTGCCTTTTCTAATTATTCTGTTCAGAAAAAGTTAATGGAGATTTGCTCCAGGTTATAAAACAGAAGACTTGTGAAATGCAAACATGCCATGTTTGCGAAAGTGCAAATGTATTTGCAGCTAACAACTGGCAGTAATTAAGGTTGCTATTTTCTCAAAATTGGTTACTTTTGGGAAAGAGAAGTAGAAACATCATGAGGTTTAATGAATTTGCCAATTGTTCTTACTGCATATTTGAATTTGTATGTCTCTATGTAATCAATGAATAAAAATAAACTTTGAATTAAAAAAAGAAAAAGCCTACTAATTACTTTTAAATATATATTTTAATGTACTTTATTGTTGGTGCAAATATTTACCTCCTTGATTGGAGAATGTCTCAAGTGCCAGTTTGTAAACGGACTGTTCTCTTGCAGAGAATCATTTTGCTATTTGAACCTTGAACTATTCATTCAAATTAAATGAGGTATTATGTTAAATTGCCTTGCTCCTCTAAAGTGCTACACAAAAGTAAGCATTACCAGTCATTCTTATGGGCAGTGGCCCACAGTATTCTGTGTGTAATTTCTTATGCACCGTACTTTTTTTAATCTCAAGCATGTCTTTTTGGTAAATGGAGGTGTCAAACCTTGGGGTTTGACTACATGTGGTCTGGTTGACAAGAGCAGGTTGGGGCAGACAGGAAAGGCTGAGGCCTGGAAAAAGATCTGTCCCTGAGGGTGGGGAAGCCACAGAAGTGAGGGAAGTAAGTCAGGGAAATATTTTGACATATAGAACACACAATCCATGTGTATAGAAACTGAACAATGGGGTATTGGGAAATACATAGACGATGGGGACAGACAGTATAGGATCAGGCAGCATAGAGGTTACGAACTTGGCCCATGGGGTCACAGAGATATAGATTTGAGTTTCAGTTTTAACAATCAAAAGCTGTATGATTTGGGATCCATGAAAGTCTCTTTTTAAGCCTCAAGTTTCTCAAATATCAAATGAGACAATAGCAACCTTCTGAAGGCGTCATTGTTAAGACAAACTTAGACAGTGTATGTAAGGCATTAACGCAGTTCCTGACAAGTAGGGAGTGCTCATTAACTCTTAGCTCGTATATATTTTAGGAGAGCTATTTTCAAATCAGAATCAATTGTTTTCAGCTGTGTGGAGAGTGTCACTTTCGCTGTTTAGGACCACGCAAATCCTCTTAGAGAGGAGGAAGGGGAAGATAGCTCAGCCAGATCAACAGGCCACCTGTCATCATGTGAAGGAGGATGCATATGACCTGGGTGGAGGAGACACATTTGCTATTTGTCTTGCTGCTGTGGAGGTGAGTCTTCTCTCAACAGCTGCTGCATGTCACCTTTGCCCATGGATGAGTCAACAGAAAGTGCTTCATGGCTTTGCTGAGCACCATCAAAGCACCATTCTCTTTCTCATCAACCTGATGTATTTTTATGACGCCTGGGTCAAAGATGTGTATGTGTTTTGGCGGGGAGTTCCTGACACACAGGGAGGGAGAGGTGGTGTGGAAGGAAAAGGGCATTTCAGTGGAAATGAACAGAGCAGCTACACACCCCATTACAAAGTGTCAGAGGTAACAAGAAATTTACAGTGCTGAGGTCCTCTGACAATGTGTTTCAACACTTCATTTGACTTAGAATGATCTTAATTATTCTTCACACTTGGGCAAAACAAATCCAGTCATTTGCAAGGACACATGGACCATAAAATGCATTAAGTGAGCCCAAGGAAAGAGCCTCCAGGCAATGGAAAGTGTTTGCATTAGGTCTTTACTCCCAAATCTGGGTAGGAACAGACCCTCTAACTAATGAAGGAGTTAAAGCTAAGTCAGAGTGTCACTCAGGCAGCTAAGTGGGCAGCTCTGAGGCCACACAGTTCATTGTTACCATGGGTGCACCTTACCATGGTAACAATGAACAGCAGAGATGGTGCCTCATGCTGAGGAAGAACTTGAAGAGGTAGAACAGATGGCCTGTCATCTGTTTCTACTTTGGGCATGACAGATGAGCAATGGATCCAATTATATCACTGGAGGGGAAGAACCATCTAAGACATTTGTGGTCTATGGGGCTGGCTGTGGAGCCATGGATCAGTACCAGGTGCATTGCCCGGTCCACCAGTCTTGTAGGGCCTGTTCAGGAGTAGCCATGGTAACCATAGCCAACTCTGAGAATCATATCCTGGACCACACATCACTTGGGAAAGGAAGCATGAGGCTAGAAGTGACTACCACCAAGCCCAGCAGATGGTTTCTGTAGTCTGTGCAGACAATATGGATATGAACACTTTACCTTCATCACGAGACTGAATAATTAAAAAAATACCTTCATTTTTTAATCCCTTTGTCAAAGAAAAAGTAGTCACTTGTTGATCTTACTTAGTTTAGTGATTCTTCAAGTGTTTCCCAAGAATGCTAAGAATTATTTCACATTTAAGTAAATGACGAGCATATGTCCTAAACGTGCTTTCTCTAAAGTTGGTTTCATAGTGCATTATAAGTGTAACTCAATAAAAGTTTCCTTGTCAAATACATTTGACAAGGAATCCAAAATTAAACAGGTCTCTTCACTAAAGGACTTTATAGTCTTTAATTTATGATATGAATTATGGATATGTGAGTACAGCATATAAAATACAGTATTCCCAAAGCTTATTTGACTAAGGAGTGCTTTTAGTCTGAAGCATTTAGGGGAAGAGGGAGCAAGGGTATATTTTGGACTAGTGTTTTGCAGATACCCCTTTTGGAAAAGGCCACTGTGCAGTACTTTAGGAATAATTAGGACAAAATCACACAATTTAGCACTGTACAAATGGTTGAGATTAGTTAAATCTCTATGCTCTATTTAAGACCATGAAGAGTTCTTTACTTGCATTTGCTCCATGTATAAAGTGAGAATAGTACCTCAGTTTTGAATTTTTTCATCAAAACCTCCATATATGTGGCGGGTATTGTTCTGGCTTCCTTCACGTTTCTATTTAGTCCTTCAAGTCATGTGAAGGAAAAAGTAGCAGATTTATGGAAGAGTTTTCCAAATACGAGGCACTGAATGAAAAGAAAAGTTATCTAGTGATTGACATATCATATACTACTTTGTATTTCAGAAGACTTAAATTTTAAGAGCCTTGATATTCTCAAAAACTTCATTGAAAAACCCCATAACCTAAGAAATAGGGTCTATGCTCTGTTCAATAGTTTAAATATTCATCCCCCGTAATCTTTTGCAGCCATGGTACAGCACGTTCCCAATCAGAGACTTGATAAAGAACAAGTTCTGCCTCAGAAAGGGTATCCTGAATAATGTAAAATTAATGGCTATATAATTCGCCCCGCGTATGCTAGGTAAATATACTCAATTATGGTATATTTTCAGACCACTAATAATCAAATCAGCCTAGACATTTCTCTGCTTTGTTTGTATTCTTGTGACACCAAATTGATAGCAGACCTCTAGCTCAGTGTTTAATAAATCTTCTCAGGAAATCTTCACCGATAATGAAAAGGACAATGGAACCTGCAGTGTGGCAAGCTCACAACCCAAAATACCGCAGCTGGGCTCGGTGAGCAGGACCGAAAGGGGGACGTGCTCACTCTGAGGCTGCTGACGTTAACGTGTTCACAGGTGAGCAGGGAGCTTCAGAATCTGCCAATCCCATTCCACAGTCGCCTCTTAGCACTGGGCAGAGCTGGGGAGGCTGGTTGGGAGATGAAGGAGGAGCATGGTCAGGAGCGGGGAGGGGACACTGCCTAGAGGCGCGATCTGGGCTGAGGGGTCAGGAGCAGAGATCCACGCTCTGCTCCAAGCTTTGCTGTCGTTTCCCATTCCCTTGGGGGAGCGTCTGGTCTCGGAGCCGCAGTCCCTGCCTTCCACACTGCACGTTGTAAATCACAGCCAGGGTGGCCTCGGGGCCACTGGGTCCCTAATGCGCTCTTATATATTGCACTGAGAGCTGCCCACTCAGATGACCTCCACAAATCTTGTTACTTGGAGCTGAGTGCGCTGGAGAAATAAGTGTTGTATTTGGAAGGAAAAATTAATCATCCAAATTAAGTGGGGAAGAGTCTGGTGTGATGTAGTAAAAGCATTATTGAAGGGGAAGGAAGAGGTTATGGAGGGGCGTGAAGAAGAATTCACATATATGTGTGACTCTATGGTTATATACAGGAGCTGTTTGTACTGTGAATAACAGAACCTAGATGCAGTAATATTATAATAATTAAAATAATAATAATAACCATTTATTGAGTGCTTAGGATGTACCAGGCACTGTGCTAAGGGCCCCACAGGCTACATTTCATTTAATTTTCACTAAAATAGGCACTATTATAATCCACATTTTACTTATTAGGAAACTGAGGCTCAGAGGGGTTGAGTAACTCACTCAAGATCACACAGCCTGTTGACAGTACAGCTTGGCTTTCAGACTCTAATGATGGGAGGTCTTAATTAAAATCTGTGCTGATAATGAATCATATTATTTGGGGTGTGGGGGTAAAACAGATTTAAAAAAAAAACAGAAGACATATTTCTTGCCAACATGGAGTTTATGCTCAAGCAGGGAAGATAGACAAAGTATTTCAAATAGTTAATTAGATGTTTATAGAGGTATATGAGGCTGAGAAAGAGAAGTGCAGGATGCTGTCAGGGCATTTCACAGGGACTCTTGACCAAACCCATGCTCTACGCCCTACATCATTCTGCTTCTGTCCACAGTTTTAGGGACCAGCTTATGTACACCTGTACAAATAGAATGAGTTAGGAAATTCAGGTTCATCCCTCCCATCCCAACTCATATTTTAGAGTGTACACTGATTATCAGTTCGAGAAGAAGAAAATACATTATCAGTGTGCATATTATCATCTTCTGTGCCTTAAATGTCTACTGGATAAAAAGTATATCTTTTTAGCTGGTTTGTCTACTTGATCTTTATGCCATTTTGAGCTTCTCAGGTGTGCAAGAGAACAGAGGCACTTCTAGAATTCTGATTCCCAGTCTTTTTTACCTGCCTGATTGTGCTATTCTTTTGGGAAGAGCCATAGGCAGAATGTGGGAGCACAGATCTAGCTGCCACTGCTCACTTGGGTTCCAGTGGGGTTGAGTCTCATTGGCCAGATGTGACTCTGGAAACTGTGCAGTCATCGGTGAGTTCCTTCTCTCCTGGGGTATTTTAGGGATTCCTCCCAAGGGAACGTTCCTCTCAGCTGAGCCCTGCCATCTGCTCTTGTCTGCCCTGGCACTGGGAGGGAATAGTTTTATCTCAGGTCAGGTTCTCTAGAAACAGACCCTGGGACAAAGTGCTCTTTGAAAATACCTAAGGAAGGGAGCAAACAGGGTCTGGAAAGGGAAGGGGTGAGAGCCCAGGAAGGGTGTGGTCTCAGGCCTGATCCCTGAGAGTTCTGAGTCTAAATCACACGCAGAAGTGTCCCACCTGGAGGCCAGCAGGCCAGGCTCTTATACTGCATATCAGTCCCCTCACCCTGAAGAGAGCTAACCTCTTGCAGGGGGGGTCTCAAGAAGCCAAGGAGGTAGGGGTGGGTACAACAGCAGCAAGATCTGAAGGGGTCCTCTGTTCCAGACTCATGGCAGGGAGCGCTCCAACCACCCCTGAGTCCCAGTTCTTCAGTGGGGGTTGTGGAGGTTTATAGCACAAACATAACATAACACATTTTTACCTTTCTGATAACAGCCCAGCAGGTGGAGATTGGGGAGCTCAGGTGCTGACATCAGAAGGCTCTCTAGATCCTGTGTTTCCTACTTCTAAGTGGGGAGACAGTGGTCCTGCCGGTGGGAGTGCCTCCAGATGATGATCGCTCCTGGAATGCAAAGCTGTTTTAAAGCATCTGCCCTTCAGGACAGACGTCCTCTGGTTTGGAGTCAATAAGTGACATTCTATTGCTTAGGGACAGTCTCCACATGGGCCACAGAAAGAGGAACCAGTTTAACACATTTTAAACTTACTCTCACAAGTAATAAAGATTCTTCCCACCTCTGTACATTTCAAACTGCAAATATGACAATACAGGAAACTCTTATAATTAACTTTTCTATACGCAAATATTTAATTCCAGTCAATATACAATTTAAATAATTGCTTCAATAATTTGTTTATGAATATCAGTCCTCCCAGAATGACTTCCTTAAACCAATCACCTGGTCAAATTTTGTAAAGTGTCTTCCCAAGAGTAAATGATCCCTTTAAAGGAGATTTCCTTCCCAAGTCTTGAGAGGTGTGGGGAAAAAAAAAAAAAAGTAAGATATCTGCTTTCTAAGTCCTTGAAACCTATTTTGTGTCTTTGCCAGAAAAAGAATGCTAAATGCTGACACTTCCCTTCTGAAGTGTCACTGTGATTTTTTTCCCTTGGTGTATGTATCTTCCAGAATCCTAGATTCTGCAGTTAACGTGTGGAATAGCTGTTTAGAACGCCATGCTTCACTGAATAATCTCCTCTCCTCCCATTTTTCATGGAGCGATGTCCAATTAATTTCACCTTGTATTTTCGATGGCTGCAACCAATTGGTTGTTTCAAGTCAGAAGTTTTTACCCAGATAGAAATAACTATGGTGAGTAAAGGAGACTATATAACCGAAACAGAGAATCCATTTAGCCTTTGTTTGCATGCTGACACTTCTAATTTTTATATACCTGACTTCAATCAATCACAGATTCTTTTCAGAAAAGATGTGCGTCCAGAGTCCCAATTTATAGATTTGCTGGTAGTTTATATGTTGGAAAACTTACCTGATGTTATGTCTTAAATTTACAATTTATACTCTGTGTCATTTGCTGCTGTTCTCCAATTGCAATCATTAACTGAATTACATGTTTTTTGAGCAGATGAAGACAATTTATGTAAGGAAGCAAATGCCTCCAAAGAAGAAGGATTTATGCATCTGTGTATGGGCCTCCGTGAGCCTTCCTATGTGCCCATGCCAGGCCAGTGTTTTCCTTCAAGGTAGGAGCCTCCACCGTAATGGAATGCAGCTCCTTATAATGTCCGGGAGCTGTGGAAAGACAGATCCATAGTTCCTAATTAAAGCAGGGGTCGGTGACTGGTAAGACAACTTTCAAAATACACTGAACAAAGAAAAGAAATTAGATTCAAGGGAAGTGGAAATCAATACTGGCTCAAAGAAACTATAAATCTTGATATTCCATGCAACAAGTATACATGTTTATCATTACTCATTCAAACACATGAGCCAGAATCACATTTAATGCCTCCTGGAAAGTAGCCAGATTTCTACCTGCCTGTAGCAAATGATGATTTATGCCAGGTAGGTAGTAGAAAAGAACTGATTTAATTAATTTTGTCACCAGGGTTTCTCAACCGAGGAAGGGTAAATTGGGAAAAAGGCTAGCAGTATATTTTCTTTTTTTTTTTTTAATGTCTGAAACATTTATATTAACATATTTCCATACATATTTCCATACAAATACAAATATAAGATTTTTAGAAATTTCATGTAATGTCTGAAACATTTATATTAACATATTTCCATACAAATAACCCAATGAAAGTTTAGTATTAGTTGTTTTGTTTGTTTGTTTTTTTATACTTCAGGTTCTTATTAGGCATCAATTTTATACACATCAGTGTATATATGTCAATCCCAATCGCCCAATTCAGCACACCACCATCCCCACCCCGCCGCAGTTTTCCCCCCTTGGTGTCCATATGTCCATTCTCTACATCTAGCGGTATATTTTCTAATATTTTTTATAAGAATAATTTAAAATAGCCTACTGTATCTTATGTATGCTTGAGGTTAACTATCTGTCTTCAAGTTGTATAACTACCTTGTTTACTCTGACCATCATCAAATCAGGTCAGTGAACCCACCGATTTTCTTCTCCAATTGAATAGTCATGGATCACTTCTATATGGGCTTTAGGGTTGTTCATTAATTATTATTATTAGTTATTTGATGTTCATTATGTGACAGGCTGTTCTAGGTGCTGGGGACATGATGATGAGACAAATGGACAAAGCTGCTGCTCTCACAGAACTTACTCTCTAGTCTTTATGATAAACAAGAAAGAAGGAAATGTGTATATGTCCCATGTTTCCAGCTCAGGATGAGTGCTATGAAGCAAATGAAGCAGAGTAAGGAGATAGAGTGTGAGGGAAGGGGGTACTGTTTTTAAAAGGCTGCCAAGGAAGGCCTCTCTGAGGAGGTGTCCTTTGAGCAGAAACTTTAAATGGCATAATCTATATGATTACATTCAGTATGTAAATAGAGATGAATTAGAAAAGATGTAAGCTACATGAATATTTGGGGGCATAGAGAACACATGTGCAGAGGCTTGAAGTGGACATGTGCTTGCCTTGGGGTGCTGTGTCACTGGCATCAGCTCAGAGGAGCTGGCTAAATTATTATCTAGGTTGAGGGTAAGGGAATAGGAGTGGGAGGTAAGGCAAGATTTTAGTGCTGAAACAAACAAGAGATTTCAGAAACATTGTCCTGATAGGGCCACAGTCTGGGCTATTTAGGCAGTCTTAAAGCTGGCTGTGAGATTTAACAGATCCAATTGCAAGAGGAGCCAATGTGAGGAGCCACTGTGAGCGGAAGCCCGTGAGAGGAGTGTTGATATAGACTCACAGGGCATGGAGTAAGGGGGTGGTGAACT